>NW_024340696.1:17998164-18070653 GCF_902729225.1 Pteropus medius | reverse complement strand
AGTCTCAACTGAAGACAATTCCTGAGCTCCTTTGAGGAGTAGAGTTGAAGCCACCTTCTGCTGGACTGTGCCTGGGATCCCCTTTCCTCCGTCTCCCCACCCCCTCATTGATCCCCTGGGAGCAGATCCTTAACAAATCACTGCACAGGAATCCTCCTCTCAGAGTTGGCTCCTAGGACAGCCTGACCTCAGGTCACACAGTAGGATGTGCTAGAGCAGTTCCCATACCCGGCCTTGGCTCTCATGATTTCCCCACCCCCCTTACAAGCCATGGCCTTCCAGCCACACTGAAAGACAGCCCTTTCTCTAGGCCATACTCTCTTGCACCTCTGGGCCTTGGCACGTGACTTTTGTCTGTGCACTCTGCTCAGCACCTCCCTCCCCCAGCTGCTTCCTAGGCAGAGGTCCGCTCACCCTTCCAGAGCTAGCTGAGGCATCTCCTTGTCTGAGAAGCCTTCCCTGGTCTCAGGCAGCACTGAAGGGGTTCAGTGGGGCACAGGGATCTCATTGTTTCTACATCGCCCCCACGCAGCTCCACCAAAGCCCCAGCATAAAGAGAATGAACTTGCTGTCCTGGAGCCTGCTGTGAGCCCCCCAGGGCAGGCACCAGGCCTTCATCTCCGCCTCCTTACACCCCGCCCAGGATTAGTCACGGAGGAAGTGCTAATGAACACTGAATGAGTGGATGAAAGCACTTTGGAAGCACCTACTCTGTGCCAAGCTATCAGCAAGGGAAACCCCAGTCTTCAGGAGGCCTGCGAGGCCTTCCATGACTGCTTCCCTCCTACCTCCACTGGCCCCCCATCACTCTGCTTCAGTCCTGGGGGTCACCAGCCTATCACTGCCCCAAGCCACTGATTCCCTCTGTCTTCAGCTGTCTGACACAGACACTGCGGCTTCGTCCCTCACTTCCTCAGGTCTGGGCTTAAATGTCAAGCTGAGAGGTCCCTCTGATCTCCCTATCGGCTTCCCCCATCGCCGCTCATTGAATTTCTTGCTACCTTAAATATATAGTTATTTATATAAAATATATGAGCCAATAATAAATGCATATTTAATTATATGCATACGATTAAGTTATATAATATAATTAAGTATATTATATAACATGTAAATCCTTTCAGACTGACTATCTATTTAGTTGTCTGTCTCTCCCACTAGAGTGTAAGATCTACAAGAGAGAAAACTTTGCCTACTGCTATAACCCCAGTACCCAGAACGGTGTCTGCAGCACACTGTACATGCTTGACAAATATTTAGAATGAATGAATAAAATGCCTGCCCCCTCGTTGGCAGCCAACAGTCTTTTCATGTAGGTGCTATTACAAACTGAAGTTCACTAGGCTACTTGCCCAAGCTGTGCAGCTGAGAACCAAGGGCTCTCTGAGCTCCAAAGCTGCTATCTAGCCTTGACCTTGAAACTTCTCCAGCATCACTACACCCTGCACACTGTTCCCAGTGCCCTCTTTCCAGAGCAGACGCCCAGACTTTGGTGACTGGCTCCCCTGTGACTGGGGATGCAGTGGGGACCAGGAAGAGGAGATGGTCCACAGAAGAAGGGAGGAACTAGGCTGCTTCTGAGCACCTGTTGGTGTCCACGATGAGTTGGGGCTGGTGGCAGTACGAGCAATTATTCAGAATGAGAAGATGCCTCCACCGGCCCCTTAATTACTGCCAGGGCTTCCAGCCTCCCCACACTGGGGGTCCAGATGGAAGTGCTCCATACTCCTTAGGGGACTCAACAGGTCCATTATTAATTAAACATAAAAGCCAATTAGTTCAAAAGTTTGAATGGAAATTATTACGGATACATTTCAGGCATACCTCCGCTTTCCCCACAAAGGTGGGAGGAGCAGGGGACAAATGAGGTTGGTCCCATTGCTCACACCCTTGACCCTGCAGAGGGCCAAGCCCAGGGTTCTTTTCCACTGGTGCCGACTACCATCCCTGTCGAATGGTTCAGTGGTAAAAGGGGAGACAGAGGAAGGGAGAAGGCCACCCCAGGCCCAGTTTCCAAAAGCTCACGGAGAATGGAGTCATTCAGGAGGCCGCCACTCACGCCTGGCTTGGGACTGCAGAGGGCTGAATGCCTTCCGATGGGGACGGGGCCCTTGTTTTCTGAGAGCCTGGAGAAGGGCCTCAGGAGAGACTCTACACTAGATGTCCCCAGGAGAAGGAAGGGCCCAAGCAGAAGGAAAACTCCCACCTCAGACCACAGAAATGCCATTTCCTAAAGGGACCACCATAGGAAACTGACTTTAGGACCATCGCCAGGTTATCCTGTTCCAGATACCGTTTTTTTCTTTTTGGCACCCATTATGCACTTGGCCCTGCACTGACCTGTTCTCTACCCCCATCATCTAGCTATCAGCAGTACCACTTTACAGATGAGGATGCGGAGGCTCAGAGGGGTAATGTAGGACTCTAAACCTCGATGTGCCCCTTTTGAGTTATCTTGCTCTACTTGACCAGCTTCCCGGTTTCCTTAGATCTGAGATATCACACCTTCTTTTCTGTCTTCCTGTAGCTCAGAGCAAGCACGCACATGCCCACACAGACACACACACACACACACACACACACACACACACATATACTGGCAACCAGATGCCTTCCTAGCCCCTGAGAGTCCAGCAGTAAAGCTGCTGCCCGGGTGACTGACCAAGGGCTGTGAATCCATGATGTCAGAAGTTTTAGACTTAGGGACAAGATAAAGACACTGTCATAATGGATATCCATCTGACATCTCAGGAAACTCCAAGAGACACTGCTCCCCAGTATATACCAGCCAGCATCCCTCAGGTCCCCCAAAACACGCAAAAAGGGGCACTGGCATGGGGCGAGGGCCCTCAAAGGGGTCTTTCAGCTCCATGCACAGTCCTACACTGATGAGGACTGGGAGGCTACCTTTGAACATGAACTAGTATTGTCTTTCTTTTTCCAGTGCTTTTGGAGTTTTGCTGACAGACTATGAAAATAAAGACTCATTTCCTACTGATCTGAGGTATTTTTTTTTTCATTCCACGAATACCATAATTCTGGGTTTATGGCACACAATTCACCCCTGGCTTGCTCTTGGATCAGCATCTCTAGTCTTGGATCATCGAGAGACGCCTCCCCCCGCCATATTGCAGCCACTCTCAAGGGCCAACATAGCTTTGCTATTTGCCAAGGCCAGTCCCTTTTTTTTTTTTTTTTTTTGTCTCACCGAATTCCTGCAAGCCCTTTTCAAGGTATCTGCCCATCTTTGTCAGATGAGGAGACTGAGGCTCAGAGAGGTTAAATATCTTGTCTTAGGCCACATAGCAAGTTATAAAGGAACTAGATAAATCATGGAAAGCTCTTTCCTTAGCAGACACAAAAGCCAATAGAGTATTTTCCTTCTAGAAGCTCAAATTGAACAATTTAATCGATCTTGCTAAAGATGGGAAGAGGCCTACAAGGTTTGACATCATTTCAGTTTGTTTAATTCCCCACCCCGTGACTTATTCTGTTGGGAAGTGAGAATCTCAGCTTCTCTGATGATCCAGCTCTGCCTCATGTAAACATTCGTAAACTGTGAAAAGAATTCATTGATGAATTCATGCACGCTCTTCTCCCTGGATGAATGAAATCCAGCGACTGACATGAGGGTGTTACTAAAGGTTGCTGCACAGGGAAAATCGGCACAGCTTTCTTCCTTTGCCATTCCCAGCCCTCTCTGGAAGCCACGCGTGGCTTTAACAGGAAGCTGGGGAGAAAGGCCCTCCACCAACGTGACTGTGGCTCCTTGTGGTTCGCTCCACATGCTGTACCCAGGCACCCTGCGTAGCCTGATTTGCAGAAAGGCAAAGGTAGCCAAATGCATGGATTTCTCAGCCCTCCCCTCTGCCTGGAGTGGTGGGCAAGGAATTAGTGCAAAATCACCTTGGACACACGACCTTCTTAATCCTGGCCACCTCTTCCAGGTACAAGAGAAACAAAGGCACAGAGAAGAGGTGCCACCAAGTCTTGGAAAACATGTCTCTTTGCAGGAGGTCCCTCCTCCAACCTGCACTCTCTAATAGGCAGCCACTAGCTATCTGTGGCTATGTAAATCCATAATAATTTTTAAAAACTAAAACGCCAGTCCCTCCATCGCACTAGTCACGCTTCAAGTGTTGAGTGTGGCAAGTGGTTTTCTTATGAGACGGCACACACATAGCATATTTCTATCCTCCCAGAAAGTTCCAAGGAACAGCGCTGTTGCAAGAGCTGATGAAACTGTGGCAGACATGCTGCTAATAATCACTGCCCTCTGGGGAGCTAAAGTCCTGGGACATGGGCTGCTCCTGGGACATGGGTCCTGGGACATGGGCTGTTCTGTGGCTCCCTAGCTCTGCGAGAGCCTCATCAGCCTGCCAACTGCTTACAGAGGGCGTCTGGGCCCCTGCATACCACATAGAAGAAGAGGCGTATAAAAGGTATACCCAGTCAGCCCCTATTTCCATACTCTTGCTTCTTGACCTTTTCTTCATCAGCAAAATGGGGATAATGGTATCTGCTCTGCCAGAGAAAGTGGGTGAAATGGACCCCAGCCTGAGCTAGGCATCTAGTTGGTCCATGGTGTGACTGCTTGCCCTGTGTTGTAGTGAGGGGCTTTAGGGCAGACACACAGCCTGGGAACGGTGAGTTAGATGAGACTGGGAGATTTCCGAGAGCTCCGGAAAGTAGCCTCAGCAAAGAACAGGAGATTACTGATCAGCTCAAAAGCGTCCCAAACTTCCTGGAGGCTGGGTTAGCCTGATCTCTGGATTTCGTCAGGACAGAGATGATATTCACACCTGCCAATATCTTTGCTTTAGTCATGGCCAGGTGCTAAACATTTTATATCCTTTAACCCTCACAAAAACCCGAAGAGATCAGATTATTATTTCCATTGTGCAGACGAGGAAACCGAGGCACCAAGAAGCTAAGAAAGCCAGGCAGTCTGGCTCCTCCCCTCTAGAGCCCGCTGCCTCCCGCACTCTGCCTTCCTGTGCTAAAAGAGTGAGCCAACCTCTAGCAGCCAGCTACATGGATAGAACTGCCATGGGCCCCCTGTGTGAATTTCGTCAGGTCTGCACCACCCATGGAAAGATGCAAATTATAGGTGGGGAAGGGGAAGTAACTCCAGGTTCTAGAATCCAACAAGGATGGCTTTTAATGCCAACTGCTTCCTCACTAACTTCGTGAGAGCGAATTTCCTCTTCTGTAAAATGGGAACCCTGATAGGACGTACGTCATAGGGGTGAGGATTAAGTGAGTCAGTGCAGGTAATGATAGGATGTACGTCATAGGGGTGAGGATTAATCCTCATGGGAGGATTAAGTGAGTCAGTGCAGGTAATGTTAGCTTGACACCCAGGAAACACTCGAAAATGGTTGCTTACATCCTTACTTTTCAAAAGTTGAACTTATTGTATCAAACAATGTGTTTAGCTTTAGAATCCACTCTGTTTTTGTCAGGCCCCTCATAAGCAGTGTGTACACACCTTCCTAAACAGGTCCTGTTCTGGCTAATAATGAAAATGGTTTGCAGACGCGGCTCCATAGTGTAGCGGTGAGCACGTCTGCTTTACACGCAGAAGGTACTGGGCGTGCGCCTCAGCGGAGCCACGGTCCATGGTCTACGGGCTTGCCACCTTGAACAAGCCTGATGTCTGATCTCAGAAGCTAAGCAGGGTCGGGCCTGGTTAGTACTTGGATGGGAGACCACCTAGGAAGACCAGGTGCTGTAGGCACTAATAATAATAATAATAATAAATTAATTAATTAATGGTTTGTGGTCCTAAGATTGCCCCAAACAGTGATGGAGGGAAATGGGACAAGGGTTGAAAATATACGATGACAATCCAAGCGTAGGTAATGAGGAAGTGGCTACGGCCCTGTCAGCATCCCATATCTCTGTGCAACTTCCACCCACCAGGGGGGCCAAGAGGAGGACGGCCCTAACTATTGTCCCCAGAAGTAACAGATGCCACAAAATTGGCAGGAAGAGACTCTGAGGACATCACCAAATTTCACTCTGAACCTACCCAATCCCAGGTCTCAAAGCACAGAACCACAGAACCTCTCTCCCTGCCAGACTATCCCACCACCCCAGTCCCCAAAGCTCGCCTAGCCCCACGCCATGAGGAGGGCTGGGGTGAGCAGCCCACAGAACCACGAGGAGGCTCCAGCTCTGCTCTGCCACTTAGCAGTGGGGGACCACAAGCCAATCCCATCCTCTCAGAGCCTCAGTCTGCTTACCTGTCACATAGGGACGTAACACATAGGCATGGTGGGTGTGCAAAGGTCTGAAAACACCAAACCATCAAACACAGTGAAGGCCTGCGGGTGGCATCCGTTGGTGCCCTCGTCTCATCTGATGAAAAGAGCTAACTAGACAGGACCCTCCTAATCCTCAAAGCAGCCCCGTCAGTGGTCAGTGGGCCCTACTGCACCCAGGAGTTAAGTGACTTGCCCAAGGTCACGCAGATATTAAATAGCCAGTGTTCCTAACTCTCTGCCACAAGTCCTCTGCCTGCCACCCTTGCCCTCTGACCACGGCCACCCTAGCACTGCAGCTGCCCTGGCACCACCACTGAGCAAGCAGCAAGAGCGAGAGGCCCCAGGAGCAAAGTTCTGCTCTGCCAGGTAGGTCAACACCCCGATGCATACAGACCGAAATGGGCGGGGGCGGATAAAACCTCCAGACAAAGGGAACACTATTAATGATATCAACCACCCTGCCAAAGCCACAAATATTTTGTGGAAAAACTCACTGTGGGCTGCAGTGGGGCCCAAAACACAAACGAGGCATTTGATGGGAAAAACTAGCTTCGGGGGAGGATGGTTGGGGCAGGGTGCACAAACCACCAGGAGAATTTTTTTTTTTTTTTTTTTTGGTCAGAAGAAAACAAAATCACCTATCTTTCTTTCCTTGTAATAACTGTAGGGCTGCAGGGGCGGGACAGGGAGCTCTGAAACTCTACCCGTGGCAGTAAAGCTCTGCAAGCACTTGCTGAATTAATATATAAAAGGAAATATTAAAGTAACGGATGTGGAAAACCCATTAAAAAAAAGCACGAGGAGGATAAATGGAAAATCTAGGATGGGAAGCGAGGGCACACGGGAACTTTGGTATTCCTGGGCAGTAGATACTCATGTGCTCAATGTATTGTTATAATTCAATCCCTACATTTATTTTATAAATAGCCTTTTACAGCTCATTCATGTTTAACAGAAGCGTTCATGATGCAAAATTTATCAAGCCCCTAGGAAACATCTGGAATTTAGCACAAGCCTGGCCTGTATTTAGAATAACACTTTGTTTCATTACCGTGGTTAGGGATGATTAAAATCACCGTAGATATTTTTAACGATACCTTTTATTTATATAGCGCTCCACATTTTATAGCATTCGCCACTCACATTATTTGGTTTATACTTAGAAGTAAGGAGTGCAGCCGTTCTAGGGCAGAAAATGCTGGAAATCAAAAGATCTGCCACTCGTTCACGATGCTGCCTCTTACCAGCTGTGAGACACTGAACGAGCCATTGAAGTTCATGAAGTATTGGTTTTCCGACTTGGAAAACGGGAGCGTGGGCTTGGGCTGTATATCTGGCTGGCGGTTCTTCATTAACTCTCACTGAATGGTCAAGTATTCACTGAGCAATTCCTGTGGGCCGGGCACAGCCCTAAGCGTTAGGGACATGACAGCAGATGTGGCAGAAGTGGCAGCCCCCTTCACGGAGTCTGCTGTCCTGAGACAGACAGATAGTGGACAAAGATAAAGGAGAAGTGATTGCACAAGGTCCCCGGAGAGCTTATGGTAAAGGATTCAATAGGTCTGAGGGGCAGAGAGCTGGCGCCATTAACGCCTGAACACATTCTTATAACCTGTGGTCTTGCTGGAAAGGTAATGAGCTGACATGATTGTCGTAAAGATAAGAATAAAAAGGTTTTAGAGAAAATGGGTTAGAAGCAAGTCCATGAACTAGGAACAGAAGGCTGACACAGTAGGGCCAAGAGCCCACCATACACACCAGAACAAAATCCTGCCCTACGATGGTTGGCACTGGCTGATAATTAGTGGTTGCTCTGGCCATAGCCTCCCCAGCCCCTTCCCATACTCAGAAGCTAAAGGGGGCCGTCTGGCCAGCAGGGGCCTCTAGGACCCAGCACTATGAAGTGTCCACTCTGGCTGATCAGTGCCAGCACCGATTTGTCCTTCAAAAGTTTGTACTTTGATCCTGACTCAGAGGATGGGGTTCTAAATTGTACCTCAATCTCTCCCCACAAGCAAACAACGCAGGCTGTGTCCTGACCCATCCCTCCCACCCAACCCCCCACCACAGAGCTCCCCTCATGCAGCCACATTGAGGGGCAAGGAGAAGTAGTGTGAACAGCCAGGAAACATGTCCTAGAGGAACAGCCTACGTATGTGAAGGCAGCTCCCGGGGAAAGAGTCTCGAGCCTGGAGGGACTAAGAGAAGGTGGCTACACACACTACAGACAGCAAGGTGCGGGGCAGAGCCTTGAGGCCACATCCTGTGAGTGCTGTAAGTTAAACAGGGACCGGCCGTGATCAGATGCATGGTCCACTCTGGCTGCGGAGGGAGCAGGCTCCGTAGGGCCTCATGAGGTCGGGCAAGTGCCTGGCGTCGGCAAGTCCTCAGAAATAGCTGTGGTATATCCTGGACACACGTGTTATGATTTTCTTCTTCCAGTCTGTGGCTTTCCTAGTCATTTTCTCAACTGTGTCTTTGACAAACAGAAGTTTTAAATTTTAAAGGATGAAGTCCAATTCATCAAATTTTCCTTTTATGGTTACTATTTTTAATGTCTCGTCTAAGAAATCTTTGCCTACCACAAGGTCGTGAAGATATGCTGCTATGTTTTCTTCCAGAAATTAGAGAATTCCTTTAACTCAATAATAAAAAGACAAACATTCCAGTAAAAACAAAAACAAAAACAAAAAAACAAAAGACGGGCAAAAGACTTTGTGAAAGGATAGTTCACAAAAGAAGATATTCACATGAAAATAAGCCCATGAAAAGATACTCAGATTCACTAGCCAAGGAAGGAAGTACCAATTAAAATCACAATAGGATAACATCACTCAACTATAGAATATCTAAAATTAAAAAGCTGACCATACCAAGTGTTGACCAGGCTGTGGAAGAACTGGAGCCCTCAAGCACAGCTGACAGAAGTGTGGAAAGGCACACCCATCTTAGAAAATGGCTGGCAGTTTCTTGTAAGTTAAACACACACCTACCCTATGATGCAATCATTCTACTCCTAGGTATTTCCCAAGAGAATAAAAAGGATGAATTCAAAGACTTGTACTCAAATGTTCATGGTAGCTTAATTACATAGAAACCCTAAACTGGAAACAACTGAATGTCCATCAAAGGGTGAATGGATCAACAAAATGGATAAACAATTTATCTCTCTCTCTCTCTCTCTACACACACACACACACACACACACACACACACACAGAAAGAGACAGAGAGAGAGGTAGAGGCATAAGATGGAATACTATGCAGCAATAAAAAATAATGAGCTACCCATACAGGCAACTGCATGGAAGAATCTGATTCATCTCAGATTAACCTGAGTGAAGGAAGTCAGATGCAAGAATGCGACTGTAACATTCCATTTAGTTCTAGAACAAGCAAAGCTGACCTATAGTGATAGAAAGCAGACCAGCGGTTGCCCCTGAGGAGCAAAGAACAATTGGCAGAGAAGGGGCTCATGGGACTTGTGGGAACTTTCTGGGCTGATGGAAGAGTTCTCTATCTTGCTGGGAGTATGGATTACATAGGTATATACAAGGTCAAAATGAATTGAACACTTTAGATGTATACAGAAATTGTCTCTCAATTAATTAGAGGTTCTTTGGGTGGAAAAGAAAAAGTAGCTGGATAAATGTATATAAAAGAACTTATACTTTCTCTATAGTCCTACATTGTTACCAAACTTGCCCAGAGATATGGGAGAAGCGACAGAGGCACGTATGTGCTGCTGGAAGGTTCCATTCATTTGTCATCCAACAAAGATCTGTTGACCCTACTGTGTGTTATTACAGTTTTCGGACATAAACCAGGGGATTTTGTGTCCTGTCCATCACATGAGCTAGAACCCTATGCTTGTGCAAAAGAGAGAGAGAGAGAGAGAGAGAGAGACTTTGAAGAAGCATCACATTTTCCACATCACAAGCAGTGTTATAATTTAAAAAAAACCCAGCCACTCAGCCACCTCTTGGTCCCCTCAGGCCCCTGGCAGCCTTAATATCTGGCTCTGCCTCAAGGAGTGGCCCCGCTGGCGAGGGAGAGAAACCAGGTGAGGAATGGAGGGGACTCTCAGTGGAATGTGGTGACTGTGAGATGCCCTCCAACAAGACCCAGCACGCAGACGCCAGGAAGGTTTTCCAAGCCTTCAACAGGCTTCACTGTGTCTCCTCCACAGAGACAGGACTGGCCAGGGCCCTCCAGGGCAGCTGAGTCACACAGTGACCGAGCCACCAGATTCTCGCTACTCCTCTTGCCCTTCGTGAAACCTCTAGAGCATCATGTTTCCTCAATGTGTGTGATAAGCTAGTCGTTTCTCAATCGCTCTTTTGTAAAGCGACAGAAAAAAGAAACTGACCAACCCTAGCTGAAAAGTAGATATTCAACAAAGGGTTTTAAAAGCCTACCAGTACATTGAAACTCTTCACTCACCAATATCCCTACTTCTCACTCCACATCCAGGAAGCTGGCAGGTCCCTGGCAGTTTATTTCACCCTATCTTGCCCCTCTTTTTAAGGAAGGTTCTGTTGATAGACACGGAAATCTCCAGGTTGGTGTTCATGACTGCCGTCCACAGGGCCCAGGGCTCTTCCTGAGAGAGAGGCACCATGATCCCCATTTTACAGGTGGGAAAACCGAGGCTCGGGATGACATGACACGTCCAAGGTCACACAGCTAGCAAGTGGCAGAAACTGGATTCCAGAGCTTCTGGTTCGAAAAACAAGTATAAGATCCAATGTCATTTTCTCCTTAATAAACCTCAGACCGTGAAGGAAATGAAGTAGGTGGACTGTAACAGGAAAGTACGTCCTATAAGGGCGCAGGCTATATTTTCGCCTGGGTCTCTGCTGTCCATATGTGCTGAATTGAAAGAATGAATGGATGAATGGATGTGTGAAACTGAAGGAGACAGAGACAGAGAATGCACCCAGCCTCAGAGGGCACTTGCACTGCGTCCACGATTACTCCGACTCCACCTTCCCCCTCCCCTGAGCACTCCTGATAGGCCTTGAGCTGAGAAGTCTGGGTGCAGCATGTGTGTGTGTGTGTGTGTGTGAGAGAGAGAGAGAGAGAGAGAGAGAGAGGAGAGAGAGAGAACTTGAATGGCAGGGGCAGGCAGGGATATGTTTGGAGTGAGGGAATCTGCACAGGGAAGGACTCGTGGGTGGTAAGTGGGAGCAGCGGTGGGTGTGCAGGAGAGGTATCTGTAGGAGTGTGAAGATATTTGCATGGATGGGAGTGTGCAGGAGTGTGAATAGGTATGTGCAGGGATGTTCACAGGTGTGTGCAAGAAAAAGAGAGCGTGAAGGCATAGTGCATAGTGAGTGTGTGTGTGCCCATTAGGAGCAGTCGAAGGCAGTCTGTGTCTTAAGGAGACAACGGTGGCATGCTCCATTTGTTCTCACGGTGACAGATGTCAGCCACAGCCCTGATCTCAGCTTAGGAAGGTTGCTGCCCCCCAGTAAGCCACCCCAAATAGGACCCAGCTGGCTTGACCCACTCCCTCCTACCAACAGCAAGTCAAAATACAAAAAGGCCCAGTCCTTTAGTTGACATCTGAGGGCAGTCAGATCTGAGAAGGCCCTAGACATTCTGAAATGTCTACTCTCTTCCTGCCCCATTTCAGAATCCTGAAGGTGAAGGGCTGGTCTTACTTCACATGACCTGGGGTAAAAGGAAGACATAGCCTACAGGGAACCTGGGGGTGGGGACAGGAGGGCTGAGGAGGAACACACGAATCCTGAAGGAATGAGAGCACAATGGAAGCTTCTCCCTGCAGGGCCCAGGATGATCCTGGGCTAGGCCCCCGAGACAGACCTCCTCTGCCCACAGCCCTCACAAGGCCCACAGCGGCCAGACCAGCTCCTCCACTGGCTCAGTGGGACCTGGAGCCTCAGAGATCTCAAAGCAACTGGTTCCCCCATCAGAGCACGGCTGTTCTTTGTCCACATCCCTCCCCACCGCCCAAATCCAAGACTCATACATCCATGAGAGCGGACATGGTGCTCACTTCAGCATCCCTAGCGCCTGAACAAGGGCTTGGAATACAGTAGGTGCTCAATAAGTGCATGGTGCATTACACTGACATCCACTCAGTCGCTCCTTTTGGAGCTGCCGTAAAGACCTCAAGGAGTTAGAAGAAAGAAAAGAGAGGGCTGTGGGAGGCCAGCGGCAGGAACCACAGTGTTATCTGTTAACAGTAGGAGAATAGAGAGAATGAATTCATTTCCTCTCTGAAGTAATTTGCCTGTAAATATTCACAAACCACGCAATTTCTCTCAGCCTTCCCATTAAAAAGAAATGCATAAATAAACAAACCTACCCAGGGGCTTTGCACACAGGCTGCTATTCCTGTCCTAAAATACTAGGGTGACTATTTATTTAGCTGCAACCACCCTCCCACCCCCAAAGGGTCCCAGAGGATGTCCAGAAGTGGGTCACCTGGAGAGCAAGGAGGTAGCTCAGCAGAAGTCAGCGCTGGTCACCGAAGAGCTGAAATACATTTGCCAACAAGACCCAAGGAGTCGCTCATCCAGCAGCCCAGAGGCCAGAACAGGTGGCCTCGCTGGCCAGGGTTTGGCTTGGCAAAGTGTCCTCCCCACCCCCACCCCGACCCCCCACTGTGTGTGGGTCCAGAGGTCAGACAGATAGGGATCTGTGTTCCAAGGAGAAAAACAAATGCTTTCTTAAACGCATGACATACAGAGAAGGGCACACAGAGGGTCCCAGAAAGAGAGGCTGTTTGAGGCCAGCATCCCCTGGGCAGGGGATCCTGAAGTCTTCCATCCAGCGACCAGGGCCCCTCATAAGTTACCCACAGGTTCTTCTTGAGCACCCCAGAAGGGGTACACATCAGCCAGACAGTGGCAAGAAGCAAACTCGAGATGAGGGGGTTTCTTTCCCCCTCTCCAAACTGACCACGCAAACTCCAGGGGCACCAACAGGAAGCTTAGGCCCCGAGTCCAATCCTGCTCAGGATATGAACCACATCCCGGAAAGCCTGCTTAAGCTGGACTCGCTTAACCAAGTCCTGGGATGACAATGGCGAACCCTGGCAAAACGCTTGCCCCAGGATGAGCTCTTTTGCTTTTAATCCTCATGGCAGTCCTAAGAGGCACATTACTATTATCATCCCCATCATCTGGATGGGAAAACGGAGGACCACAAATGTAGTTGCACAGGAAGTGCAGAGTAGAGTCAGGATTCAAACTCAGACATTCTGGCCCCGGGGTCTGTATGCAAAACCACTACTGCAGAGAGGAGGGAAGACAGGAAAGTGGAAAGCAGCAGGACGCAAGGTCCCAGCACCAGGTATGTTTGTTTGTTTCAGGGGGAGGGGTCTGTGTGCGCCGTTTCTCTCTGCAATCTATAAAAGCCCTGGTGTACAGCCCACCCACATCATTACCTCACTTAATCTCAGCAGCCAGCACCACAAGGAAACGTTATTACGCCCGATCCGCAGATGAAGAAACTGAGGCTCATGAAGCTTAATGGTCTTCCAGTTAGCAAGTGAGAGCCAGGATTTGAATCTGGTCCAACTCACCACCAGCTGGATTAAATCCAGTTCCTCCACCAGCCAGAGAGTGACTTGGAGCAAGTCCTCCACTGGGGGACCTCGATGTCCACATCTGAAAAATGGTTGGTCCCATTTGAGCCCCAGCCCAGGATGGCTGGGAAGACAGAATGAGATGGCAGTGAACAAGGACCGTTGCAAAGCACGCAGCCTATGCCACAGGCTCGAAAGCCTGAGGACTGGTTGCAGTTAGAGGATTGACCTTTCCAACAGTGCACCCCGACGCCCCACAGAATGCTCTGCTAGCACGGAGATTCAATCACGGTCATTATGGTGCACTTAGGAAAACCAGGGAGCAGGCTAATACATTTGAGAAAGAACTGCAGCAACAGAAGCTGAATCAAAACGAGTTTTCTACTTAACCCTCAGTTAAACAGAAAATCCATTTACCACAAGGCAACGCTGTCTTCCCAGTCGCCAATCACGTTTGGTTTTATTTTGTTTTTTACTGTCTGCCACTTAGATTTATATTTTTATCACCGAGAAGCTGCCTTAAAATAAAAATAAGTTCATTGATAGAGAGAAAGATATTGGGGGAAAAAAGAAAGCTTCTGTGGGTTTGCAGCCCTGGACCAACGCCCTCAAACCTTTGCTCCCTCCAACACGGCGAGGAAGACACACTGCTTAGACCCATCGCTGCCAGAGATACTGGCGGGCTCTAGAGAAAGCAGCTTCAGGGGCCCAAAAGTGGGAGCTAATTCACACATCCTACCACCCCCCGCCATCCCTTACAGGGGGCAAATGTAACATCTACTGTCACTGGGAGTTCCAGAAAGAGGGCGAGGAAGGGACATGCTTAGAGGGGGCCAGTTGTGGGGGGTTCAGACCTCTCCGAGTAAAAAGGAGCCACAGCAGTGGAGATCGGAGTGGTCAGGGGGGCATGGTTGAGGAAAAGGACAGACTCAAGTTAGGGAGAGTGCTCCCCACAAAATGGGAAAGAAAACATAGCAGCCAGATAGCTTTCTCTGTCATTAAATAAAGCAGCATCGACTACACCCACGCAAAAAGATACTCCGGACACAGAATTGCCAGATAAAATATAGGATCCTCCGTTAAGTTTGAATTTCAGATAAACAACAAATAATTTTTTAGCGGATGTCCCAAATGTACATGGGACTGACGTGGATGAGACATATGCTAAAAAATTATTGTCTATAAGAAGTTCGAATTTAACTGGGTGTCCTGTAGTTTAATTTCCTAGACCGAGCTACCTCTTTCGGGAAGCATGCATCTCACGAGCTGCACGTCAAAAATAGGGCCCCCCCTTGCCCAGCACGGCCTGGGACAGGGTCCCACGCAGCTGTGAGGCCGCCGGAGATGGGGAGCAAAGAAAAGCAGGAAGCCAAACTGCACGGACTTTCTAGAGGCGACTCTGCTGAACGTGCACAGGAGCGGGAACAAAAGCAGGAAACGAGTGGGCCTCTTGTCCTGAGAGGAGGACAGAACATTTCTTTTCCCTCCAGTGTCCTAGCTCTGGGTCATGTTTTCTGGTCTTCGCCATCACAGCGTGAGCACGCACACACACTCACGCACACAAAGTGCTCGACGCTTCTTATCTTTGAGCATAATCGGGTTGTTCTACTATTGGATTTCAAGCTCACTGAAGTCGGAGATGGGGGATTGTTAATCTCTGTATTCCAGTGGATGCTCGGGAATGAGGGAGGGAGGAAGAAATGAAGGGAGGAAGGGAGAAAGGGAGGGAGGCGAGGAGGACCTGTTAGTGCCAATGCCAAGAGCTGGGAAATCTCCAACTAGAAAGTGACTTCTGAGGGTCGCAGGCCCTCCCAGGCTGGAGGCGGCCCTCTGTTCCCCCGGGTGGGGAGGCCTTTGCAGTCATGGTCCTGGGTGCTGTTTGGTAGCAGACAGTGCGAAGCCTGGGCTCTGGCCTGAGGTCTCTGGCTCCTGGGTCCTCTGCATTTACTCACAGCCTTGCCCAGCATGGGGAAGCACTGGAGGACACAGGAACAGGCCTAGGGGGCTTCCCCCTGAGACAGAAGACAGATTCTGTACCCTCCTGCTCTGCCCTGCTCCTCTCCTATGGGACACGCCTGCCTCTTGGTTCAAGTTCAGTTTAAACAGATGTGTTCCTAAGACGTGCGTCTTTGAAGTCTGGGAGAAAATCTCAGCTCCGAAGGGACATTTCCTCCTGAAGAGGCTCTCCGGGGAGTCTCGACAGAAATAAAAAACCAAAAGCCCTGGATCTTTATCTCCTGGTATTTATGAGATTTTTCATTAGAACGGCCACTTCCACGGACAGTACTGCTGAAAAGGAAAAGGAAGGAGAGAAAAGGAGGGAGGGAGGGGATCCCACTGAGCAGGGCTGGATGTGTCCCCAGGAGGGGTACGGTCTCACATCCACCAGGGCAAACTCACCCTCAGGATGAAGCTTTCGGTAGTCTGAGCCTCTGAAATGCTAGATAGACTCTGTGTACAGATGGTGCTCAGAACTGGGGCTTTCAGGAACTGGAGCTAAATATCTATCAAATCAGATGGGCCCAGGATGCCAGGCTCTGTCCTGCCTCCTGGCTCGGCATACATTGGACCCCCTATAAGGCCCTTCTACACCTATCCCACCTGGAAGCTACCTGGTCACCCTGCAGGACTAGACACAGGGCCTCCTCCTCTGGGTCTTCTGAGCTCCTTCTGCCCCTCCCCTCACCCCCCAGCAACAACCCTCTTAGAAACACCTCCATACTGGTGTGCCAAGATGGGGCAGAGGGAGCAGTCTGTGCAGATGTAGGCAACAGGGGACGAATTCTCTGTGGAGAATTAAAAAATAAACATAAAACTGACTAAAAGCTGACAAGTCTAAACAATGTCCGTGATAAAACTCTGCCTTTAAAAGACATCTTCTGTTGTCCAAGTTCCAGATCGTTGCTAGTCAGTGGTGAGTTTATATGTGTATGTAATGTGTATGTTAGCTTCAAATGAGCACGTTTTTGTTACTTAACCTTTAGCAAACGTTGTGTTTACGTGGCAGTTAGTTCAGAGAACACCCACTCATCCAGCCAGACCCCAGCACGAGCCGATCGATTCTGCTACACGGGCTTCTCTCGAGAATAAGGATTTAGAATCACCGAAGTTCTCTTTGCACCCGGTCCGGATATCCAGCCCGATGCCACTAGATATCTCTGCTCTTGAATAGTAGACTTGAACTAAGTCATGACAGCGCAGTAATTGTAAGGTCAAGGACACAGAAACTGGATTACTGCCAATGCTGCCACCTCCGTTCACGTCATTCTACAAACTTTGTGGGGTTCATTCTTCTGGAACTTTCTTCATGTATTTTTTTTCTTTTTCTTTTTTTTTT
The DNA here is from genome assembly GCF_902729225.1 of Pteropus medius. NCBI lineage: Eukaryota > Metazoa > Chordata > Mammalia > Chiroptera > Pteropodidae > Pteropus > Pteropus medius. Next base: position 18,053,489 of record NW_024340696.1, on the reverse strand, counting down.
TAAATATCCATGAATATATTTTAAAAGTGTGAATCCCATTATTTACTCACTTTTTTTGTGTACTGTCATGTTTGCTTGTTGACTGGCATGGTTATATAACGAAGTTCACTAAAAGGAAAAGTTTTACTGCCTATGTTTCTTTTCTGGCCATTATTAGAATTGATTTTATTTCATCGTTGTTACTGAAAATAGTTTTGTTGTATAGAGGAGGCAGGTATTAAGAAGTCATCTTCCTCAGGTGTCGGATACCTAGGTATGCCCTGCTGCACCTGTTCTATTTTGTATTGGGCACCAACAGCCAACGGTGCCTTCCTTCCAGGTGGTTACCAAGCCCAGGGTTTGCCCTTGCAGCTGGCTGAGAAAATAACATCTGTTTGTCCCGGTGTCCTGGATGGGCCGCTCTCTGGGTAGCTCCAGGTGGTCTCCAGCGGGCATCTTCTGCAGGTCTCCAAAACCCTATAGTTCCCCATGATCTTTTCCATTTAGACTCATTCCCTGGGTGATCTCACTCAGGCCTAAGGCTTGAAATACTCTCTATAAGCTTATGACTCCCCAATTTGTCTCTCCAGCCCCAACCTCACCCCTGGAGTTTCCAACCATGTTCTTGCCAACTCCATTGAGATGGTTAATAAATATCTCAACTTAAAATTCTCCGAAACAGAACTCAGTATGTTCCACTCACCCTCCACCAAAGCATAGCCTACCCAGGCTCCTCCATCTCAGGCACAAACACGTCATCCTTGACTCCTCTCTTTCTCTCCCACCCCATCCAATCCATCGGCAAGTCTGTCAGCAATACTTCCAAAATAAATCCTGAATGCTTTGGTTCCTCAGCTCCTCCGCCACCATTTTGTCCTTCCAAACCGCCTCATCTCTTGCCCGGATTCTAACATCAGTCACCATGCTGGTCTCCCCATCCCCTATAGTCTGTTCTCCACCCAGCAGCCAGCGCGATCTTGGTAAAATGTAAATTTGATCCTTTCTCTTCCTTGCTCACTGGCTTCCCATCACACTTAGAATCAAAATCCAAAGTCCTCACCCTGGCTGGCAGCTCCCTTCTGGCCTCCTCTCCTTTCCCATCACCCTCGCTCTGGCACTCTGGCCTCCTTGCTGGTACTTCAACATGCCAGCTGCCTGCCCATCTAATGGCCCTGAAGCTTGCTGTTCCACCAGGAAGGCTCTTCCCCCAGACAAAGTCAAGGCTCGCTTCTCATTGCTTTCAGGTCTCTGCTCAAACGACATCTGATCAGGAAGGACTTCCTAGTGCCCCCTGTCCAAAATAGCAATCCCCTGGCCACTCCCTGTCCCTTCCTGCACCTAATACTGTTTGACATTTAGTTTTTTTGGTTTCTGTCTCTCCAACCAGAAGACAAGCTCCATGAGGACAGGGTCTTTGCTGTTTTGTTCACGATGATCTTCCCAGCATGCAGAGCAGTACCTGGTACATAGTAGGCACTCAACAAATACTTATCGAATCAATGAATATGAACTCACATTTGACATTTGCCCTCAAACTAACTCTGGGCCAGGTATCATTATCCCCACCAATTCTGCAGATGCGGAAACTGAGACTCAGAGAATGGGAGAGACTTACCTCTCAAGATCCCTCAGATAGTTAATGATAGATCCATGATCAAAACGGAGACTTCAGAGAATCGGAAATCAATGGAGAAAATTAACAAACACCACAAGCCGGTTTTTGGAAAAGCTGGATAAAAGCAAAAGGCCTCTAGCCAAGTTAACTAAAATAAATAAATAACTAAATAAAAATAAAAAAGAAGAGAAGAAGAAGAAGGGGAGGAGACACAAATTACTAATACCAGATATAAAAGAGGGGACATTGCCATAGTTCCCACGAACATTAAAAGGATAATAAAAGAATACTATAAATAATTCTATGATTAACTTAGATGAAACAGACCAATTCCTTGAAAGACACAATCTGCCAAAACTCACAAAAGAAGAAATAGAAAATCTGAATAGGCCTGCATCTATTAAATAAATTAAATCAATAATTAATAAGCTTTCAAAACAGAAAGCATAGGGTCCATATGGGTCACTTGTGAATTCTACCAAACATCTAAGTAAAAATTTATGCCAACTCTCTAAAGTCTCTTTCAGAAGATATGAGCAGAGAGAATATTAAATAACTCATTCTAGGAGACCAGCATCACCCTAGTACCAAAACCAGACAAAGAAAACTACAGGCCAACATCTCTCATTAACAACAAAATAATAGCAAATCAAATCCAACAATATATTAAAAGAATCACAGACTATGGCCAAGTGGAATTTATGCCAGGTATCCAAGGCCAGTTTAACATTAAAAAATCAGCTAATGTAATCCATCACTCCAACAGGCTAAATAAGAAAAAAAATCATATGCTCATACCAACAGATGCATAAAAAGCATTTGACAAAATCCAATATCCATTCATGATTAAAAAAAAAAAAACACCTTGGCAAACTAGGAATAGAGAGGAATTTCCTCCACTTGATAAAGACCATCTGCAAAAAACATACAGCTAACATCATACTTACAGTGAGAAACTAGAAGCTCTCCCATTAAGATCAGGAACAAGGTAAGAATGTCCCCTCTCACTACTGCTTTTCGATATTGTACTGAGAGTCTTAGCTAATACAATAAGACAAAGGTTTTTTATTATTACAGATTGGGAAGGAAGCTTTTTTAAAATTATTTTTATAGGGTTTTATTTTCACAAATTGGGAAGGAAGAAATAAAATTGTCTTTGTTCACAGGTGACCTGATTGTCCACGTAGAAAATCTGAAAAAAAAAATTGACCAAAAACTCTTGGAACTAAAAAGCATTTATAGTAAAGTAAGGTTACAGAATGCAAGTTAATATACAAAAATCAATCACTTCCCTATATACCAGCAATGAACAAGTGGAATTTCAATTTAAAACACAATATCATTTCCATTAGCACCAGAAGAAATGAAATACTTAGGTATAAATTCAACAAAATACGCATAAGTTCTATATGAGAAAAGCTACAAACTGTAATGAATGACATCAAAGGAGAACTAAATAATTAGAGAGGTGTTCCATGTTCATGGATAGGAAAACTCAGTATTGTCAAGATGTCAGTTCCACCCAACTTGATCTATGGATTCCATGCAATCTCAATAAAAATCCCAGCTAGGTGGGACAAACTGATTCTAAAGCTTATGTGGAGAGGCAAAAGTCACAGAATAGCCAACACAGTATTGAAGGAGAAGAACAAGATTGGAGGACTATCACTACCTGACTTCAAGATTTACTATAAATCTATAGTAATCAAGACAGTGTGGTATTGGTGGAAAAAAAATACAGAAATAGACGATGGAACAGAACAGAGCCCAGAAAAAGATCCACATAAATATAGTCAACTGATCTTTGACTAAGGAGCAAAGGTAATACAATGGAGAAGGGGTAGTCTTTTAAACAAATGGTGCGAGAACAACTAGATGCAAAAAAGTGAATTTAGACACAGATCTTACAACCTTCATAAAAATTAACTCAAAATGGATCACAGACCTAAATGTAAAATGCAAAACCCTAAAACTCATAAAAGATAGCACAGAAGAAAAATCTAGATGACTTTGGGTATGGTAATGACTTTTTAAATATAACATCAAAGACATAATCCATAAAAGAAATCATTGATAAGCTAGACTTCAATAAAATTTTTAAAATTCTGCTCTGAAAGATCATTAAGAGAATGAGGAGTCACAGACTAGGAGAAAATATTTGCAAAAGATACATAGGTAAAAGACCGTTATCCAAAATACACAAAGAACTTATAAAACTCAATAATAAGTAAATGAACAAGCTGATTAAAAAATAGCAAAAGACCCGAACAGACAACTCACTAAAGATACACAGATGGAAAATAAGCGTATAAAAAGATGCTCAACATCACATGTCATTGGGGAATTGCAAATTAAAATAATAATGAGATACCACCTCACAGCTATTAGGATGGCCAAAATCCAACAACACTAAATGCTGGAGAGGATGTGGGGCAGCAGGAACTCTCATACACTGCTGGTGGGAATGCAGAACGATACAGCCACTTTGGACGATAGATTGGCAGTTTCTCACAAAATTAAACATACTTTTACCATATGACCCAGCAATCGTGCTTCTTGGTATTTATTCAAATGAGGTGAACATTTATGTCCACACAAAAACCTGCACACAAATATTTAGAGCAGCTTTAGTCATAATTGTCAAAACTTAGAAGCAGCCCAGATATCCTTTGGTAGGTGAATGGACAAATTGTGATACATCCAGATAATGGGATATTATTCAGCATTGAAAAGAAATGAGCTTAGCAGCATTATTTACAACAACTAAAACATGAAGCAACCCAAGTTTTCATTGACAGATGAATGTAAGCAAAATGAAGATGAAGATGAAGGTAAGCAAATGAAGATGAAGGTAAGCAAAATGTAGTTTACACATATAAAGGAATATTATTCAGCCTTAAAAAGGAAGGAAATTCTGACATATGCTGCAACATGATAAACCTTGAAGACATTATGCTAAGCCAGTTACAAACAAATACCGTAGGCTTCCAATTATATAATTATAATTTTTGTTACTTAGGGTAACAAAAATCATAGACAGAAAGTACAACGGTGGTTGCCAGGGGCTGGGAAAAGAGAGGAATAGGGAGTCCCTGTTTAATGGGTATAGAGTTTTAGTTTTGCAAGATAAAAAGAGTTCTAGAGATGAATAGTGGTGATAGCTACTTAATAAAAGAAATGTACTTAATATCACTTAACCGTACACTTAAAAATGGTTAAGACAGTAAATTTTGTTATGTATATTTTACCACAATAAAAAACTGGAAAAGAAGAGTTATCAAGTCATGAAAAGACATGGAGGAAACTTACATGCATCTTACTAAGTGCAAGAAACCACTCTGAAAGGCCACGTTCTGTATGATTCCAACTATATGACATTCTGGAAAAGGCAAAGCAAAGAGACAGTAAAAAGATCAGCGATTGCCAGGGCTTGGGAGGGAGGGAAGGTTGAATTGGCAGAGCATGGAGAATTTTTAGGGCAGTGAAACTATCTGTATGATACTCTAATGGTGGATACGTGTCATTATACATTTGTCAACACCTGCAAAAGGGGCATATCATCAACAGTGAACCATGATGTAAACTATAGACTTTGAGTGACGATGATGTGTCGGTGCAGGTTCACTGACTGCAATACAGGCAACCACCGTGGTGGGAGATGCCAGTAGTGGGGTAGGCTGCATTATGCGTGTGGGGGCAGGGAGACTACGAGAACTCTGCACTTTCCCCTCAGTTTTGCTGTGAACCTAAAACTGCTCTAAAAAAATGTCAATTAAAAAAAAAAAAGGCCTGCAAAGTTCAGAACCCAGTATCCTTCCGTGATCCCACAATGCTTTTCTTTCACAACATGGCCCTGCCCATAACCCCATAAAGGAGACATCTTGGCAACCTCAAAGCACAAGGAATGGCATCGGTCATTTCTTCTCGCATCAGCAGCTACGTGCAGGTCATAAACTGTCACAGCTAACGAAGCGGCACTGCCAGCGGATTTAGACTTTTTCCTTTATTTCTGGGCTATTAATTAAAATATATTATTTATACTTTTAACTAATAAAAGAAGCATCTGGGTAGGGCAGAACCACCACTACTCCAGGTCAGAATGGTAGGGCCATCTCTACCATTCCATAGCTATGTGACCTCGGGCAAGTCACTTCTCCTCTCTGATGTTGACATGGCATCTGAAAATGGGGTTCCTATTCTGTCCCTCTTTGCCACCCCTGGCTATTTGAAAGTTCTTCCACTGTGAATCACAATGCGGGTACTTGTCATTAAAAAACCGTAATAAAGTCTCTTAAGAGGACTTTCTGATAATTTTTGCTGCATAAAGAAAAAAGCAACAATTTTCTCATTCTTTTGATGAGGAAATGGAGACTTCTTATTTTCACTCTATGATGTCAAGGAATGGTCACCCCACAGAGCAAATGGGTCTCCTGGACTTGCCCTCACCTCCAACCGTGCCAGGGAGATGTGGCATCTCTGAGGGGACCACTCCACCAGCTTAGCCTCCCATCAAGATTGACAGATATGTAGCCCTGGGATGAACCTTTTTGGATAAATTTAAAACAATTTGAAAAAGAAAAGAAGAAAAAGGTTTGAGATGGAAAATATCCAAGAAGGAAGAAAAGGACCAGAAAGCTATCATGAGTCACATGTGGACTCAGGGCTGGCCTGAGGCCAGAAAGTTCTAGCAGAAGTTGGGCTGAGTGAGCAGGAAACTGAGGTGGTGAGAACCTGTCATCCTGCCCCTTCACAGACATGGACCAGACAGAGTGAGGGGGAAGCCAGGAGGGGAGATGAGGCCTGGGGGCTGCTGCCCCTTCCTGTGCTTAAACTCAGGGTTTGCACCTCACCTGTCAGAAATGGAGAAAAATGAAGGGCAGCGTTTGGATGATAATGGTAATGATACCCATCACTTTCCAGAATGTTGATTCCTTTCTTCCTGGGAAGTGAGTGACACATCTGACATCCATCATCTCATTTTATCTTGACCATGAAGTCTACAACTGCCACGACTCTCTTCATCTAATGGGAGAGTAAACTGAGTTCATTTGCCCAAAGCGAATAACTAGCTACAAAATAGCCCTGAAATTCATCTAGTGCCAAAGCTATGCTCTCCCTCCTGCATTAAAATGCTTTATAATTTATAAATACCAGATGGAAATTGCAACGTACTTAGCAACAGTGAATCTCTTTCCTACCTGGTTAATGAAAAACTGGGAGCTTGAATCCAACCAGGATTGGAGGGGAGGGGGAAATTACTGGACCGCAACAGCATCTTACTGCATGAATAGAAGTAAAAGGTCTAGACTGAGGGAGGTGATGGTCCCACCCGCCTAGGCTGGGGTCAGAACACAGCTGGAGCTCCGGCCTTGGCTCTGAGTTCTGGACTGTGAAAGTGTCACGTTCAGGCCAGAGTCTGTACAGAGAAGGGTGAGCAAGAAGCCAGGAGAGCACCTGGACTGCATCCTCAGAGGGAGAGAGAGGTAACTATGACCTTTCAGATGGCGGAGAAGAAGACGAGAGGTGCAGACGCAGGAGAACAGCCTGGAAGGAAAGGGGGCGATGCAGAGGGTACAAGAACAAGTAGATTTCAGCTCAGCAGGGAGACACTGACCATCAGACCCAGCCCAAGGCAGCCCAAGGCAGCACAGACTGCAATGGAGGCCATGAACCTCAGATCCCTGGTGGTGATTAAGCAGATACTGACAGCCACCTGGCAGGAACTTTGGGGCAGAGATTCTGCCAAGCATTTAGTTGCCTTTAAGCCCTTTAGATTTGTTTGACCCTGAGAATAGCAGAGAACACTAAGCTACCTTATGGAGGCACTGAGGGTGCTCAGAGAGGTCGAACAACTTGCCTGAGGTCACACAGTAGAGCAGAGCTGTGACTGGGACCTGACAGGTCTTCCTCCAAATCACCCTGGGGGTGGGTAGAAGGTTAGCGAAGCTCACCTAGACCACTGGCCTCTGTTCTCATCCTTTTGCATCCCCAAGGCCTTCCCAGCGTGAGGGAGGATCAGGATGTCCCTCTCACCAGCCTCTGTCAACTCCCTCATGGCTTTTTCACCACCATGACTGCAGCTTTGCTTTAGGGCTACATCCTCTTACCCCACGCTTCCCTGGATCATTCTAGCTCCCAACCAGCCCCACTAACAGTGCCTCACCTCCCTCTAAAAACCAGTAGTGCTTAACCTTGGTTGCACATCGCAATCACCTGGGGAGCTTTAAAATATAGTAATCTTCCTCCAAAAGTTACACATAAAGCTATAGTAATTAAACCAGCATGGTACTCGCATCGGGACAGACATATGATGAAATGGAATTGAGAGTCCAGAAACAAACGTATACATCCCTGGCCAACTGATTTTCAACAAAGGTGTCAAGACTATTCAATGGGGGAAAGAATAGTGTTTTCAACAAGTGGTGCTGGAATAACTGGATAATCACATTCTAAAGAATGAAACCAGACCCCTTCCACATCCCAAATACAAACAGTAACTCAGAATGGAGCAGTGGCCTAAATATAAGAGCTAAAACCAGAAAACTCTTAGAAGAAAACACAGGGCTAAATCTTCATGACCTTAGATTTGACAATGGATTCTTAGATATGATGCCAAAGGCACAAACAGCAAAAGAAAAAAATAGATTAAGACGAAGCCTGGGTTACAGGTTCTCCTGGGGCAGCCGGGCCTCCATCACTCACTCCCTGCCACCTGCTTCCCGCTGTCAGATCTCAGCAGGAGGAAGACCCTGATGCTTCACAGAAATTGCCTTCACTTGCTAGCTCAGCCTGCTGCAGAGGGCTCGCTGAGAGCTAGATATCAAGGGACTTCCCTTTCCGCCTGAGCTCCAAACTCTATAAAAGGCTAGGTGGAGAACATGGGAAGAGTGCCACCGAGGACACAGCCGGTCTCATTCTAAGCATGCAGTGTGGCATGAGTGCCATGGGGTGATGCTGAGTCTTGTGGGGTGCCTCAAGGACACCATGGGGGCCTCTCTGGGCACTGTGGGGGGCCTCTCTGGGCACTGTGGGGAGCCACAGTAGATGTGCGGGTGCTGTCATTGTCACTGTGGGAAGCCGCCATGGTACTGTGGGGCGCAGCTGTGATGCATGCCTCTGGAGGTGTGGAGGGGTGCTATGTGGGCACCGTGGGTTCTGTGGGGTGCTATGGTAAACACACTGTCCTTGGGGTAAGAGCCCTGCATTTGTGTCCTAAATTTGCTGCTTTTTAGAGGTAAAGCCTGGAGTAATTTATAACTTCTCTGAATCCCAGTTGTCCTCACCTCTAAAGAACTTATGAATACCTGCTTCTTGGGATGTGGGGAGGGTCAGCGATTATCCACAAAAAGGGCCCAGTAAAGACCATCAGGGCGAAGTGTAAATCGTGGGATAAAGGCTGGGAAGGAATGTTCACACCGAGGTGGCCCCACACGCCAGGAGTGTCAGAGCAGAAAGCTGACACAACCCAGGCCCTACACTCAACCCTTTTTTAGACCAGGCACGGAAGGAGGTATGTGTCTCCAGGGTAACCTTACTGTTTGGTCACAAACACCCAGCTCTCACATCCCAAGATTCCAAGCCTCCTCAAGGAGGTCACCTTGGGAGGCCACGTCATTCCAGGGGCCGCCATCGTTCAAAGCAAACAGGTATATCTGCTGGCGCTTTCCTCACCCTCATGACCACCCAGTGAGGCGCATGCTGTTTCCCCATTTTATAGATAAGAAAACTGAGGCTCTTGGGGATCAAATCTCTCCCTCGGAGTCAAACAGCAGAGCTGGGATTCAGCTTCCACCAGTCTGGCTCCCAAACCCCAGCAAATGTCTCCCACAACAATGCCCGGCTGCCTGTGGACTTATGGTCATCTTTGTATTTCTCCTGCGACTCTATAAGGTTTATCTGTTTCCTGTCTAACAAGAGGGGCGAGGCTTAATCACTCTGCTCCCTTGGAAACCCTCCCCCACCGACCCCAAAGGTAACTCAGGAACAACAGCAATCCACTCTTGCTGCTTTTTTTGGTACCTAAAGGGATTCTTTCCCCGCATTCACCCAAGCCCATGGCTTCCTCTGATTAGAGAAGCATCCGTAGCAGAAAGGTCCTGGAGAAGTTAAGCTTTTTCCAACTCGCTTCAGAGCCTTCCCCTGATTAAGAAAACCACGCAAGATCCTGGCTTTGTGATAAGGCAATAGCTTCCTGTGGGATCAGGGCGGCCACTGCCAGGAGGCTCACAATTAAGACCCGGGCCCAGGCGCTGTATCCTGTAGCTGCAGGATACAGATGCTAACGAGGGCGAGAGAGCCCACGCAGGCCCCCGGCCTTGCCGCTCCTGTGCCACTGTCCCCTCGGGCCTCAGCCTGGCTAGAAGCTCTGGGAGCCAAATACCCTGCCTGGGACTCCAGCCTGAAATATCCCAGCCAGCCAGCAGCACAATCCAAAATTGAGAGGAGGATCTGGGAGACCAGAACATCAGATCAGTGTCTAAGAAAGTGATCAAGTGCTTCCCAACCACGAGCACCAGAGGCAATCGAAATTGCAGATGCCATAAGGTAGCTGGTGCAGCACTTGACTTTACAGTTGTACACCCCACCCACTCTCAGAGCAGCCGCAGGGGAGGGGAGGCAGGCAGGGAGGGGACGTAGGGAGGAACAGTGTCGGGAGCTTTCTGCAAGTTCATCTTCTCCCCGAGAAACCCCCACGGCAGATGTCACGCTCTTATTTTAGAGATCAGACAACCAAGACACACAGAGATTTCATGAAGAGCTCAAAATTTAAAAAAAAAATTCTAGGTCAAAGAAACAACTCATTTTTATGTCTTTTTAGGAAATGGAATTTCAGAGAGGTAATTTGCCTTAAAGTTTTTTTTTTGTTTTTTTTTTGTTTTGTTTTTTTTTAACTTAAGCTCTAAGTCACAAAGCTGGTAAGCAAAGGACATAAGAACTGTAGGGTAGTTCAGGCAAGGGCTTCGCATCTCAGCCACGTTACTCACTGCTGTGTGACCCTGGGGAAGTCACTAAACTTCTCTGAGACCTGGTTTTCTCTTCTCTAAAATGAAGGTGCTAAGAATGCCACGTCGCAGGGCTGTGGAGAAGACTGAGTGAGACAGTTCGGGGAGTGTGCTTAGCACTGCGCGTGGCATGGAGAAGACCTCGATGCTGGTTAATCTGACTCTTCTGATTAGCTGGGACTCAAAGCCAGGTCCGTTTGCCCTTCAGACCCTACAGTTATTCCATCGAAGGGCTGAGTCATCCTTTGCCCAGGACTGGCAACCAGATCTCGCAGCTTTCAAATCCCTTCTCCTCTTCAAAGCCTTCCCTGGGCCTCCCCTCCGTCTGGGCCTCCCCTCCGTCTGGGCCTCCCCTCCGTCTGGGCCTCCCTGTCCCACCACGACCCTCGCTTCCTCCAGGTCAGCCCTGGCCTTGGAACCTCGGGAGTTGAAGACATGAAGGCACCGCTGCCCCACTTTACAGAGGAGAAAATGAGGCCCAAAGAGGGAAATGGCTCCTAAGGACTCAGAGGGACGATGGTAGCACAGGTTGGACCAAAGGACAGATGTCCTGACTCTCCATTCAGGAACTTTCCATGAGGCCTTCAGCCCATCACATGTCCTGGCGTTCCCAGAGCCCCAGAAGCTGACCAGGGCTTTTCCATTCTCAATTCCATCATGGAATACAAAATTTATCCAAAAAAGAAAAAAAAGAGAGAGTCCTGAGGTGGGACTATAGTGGGTGTGGCAGGGGTCTGGGAGGTGTCATCGACACAGGCAAGCCCTCCACGAGTCCCCAAGATCTCTTCTTTCCCTTGGAGGGCTCACTCCCTCCAGTCCTTCAACCCTCACTCCCTGCATGGACTCAGGAACAACTCTGACCCACAGCCCCCCGAACCGAGCAGCAGCCAGACTCATGAGACCCCACTTCAGCTTCGGCTTCTCTCTCTCCACACCTCACCTTTGTTCCCCATCCCTAAACAAACACCTGGGAGCAGGGACAAGACTAAAGCCACCCTTCACCTGCCCTGCACCCTGCCCTGCACCCCACCCCGCCCCAGCACGAGCTGAGAGTTCTCCCACTCAGAAAGGGAGGGTTTGGAGGGCAGGGAGAGAAGAGATAAGGCCCATTGAATGAGTTGAGATGCCGCTCCACCATGTTGCCAAAATCATACCTTTTTCAACTGGTGCCTTTCCCTTCAAGGTTGTCAAGATTCTCTTGAGGTCTCTCTTTGATGGTGGCTTCAGGATAAACTCTAGAAGGAAAAGAGAGAGAAATAAGTTTTTAAGAGGCAAGGGCCAGTGCAGCTTCTGGGGGCCACCGCACTCCAGATGTGCACCCACCCCCTGAGGTGTCTGCTCCCTCCTTCCACCTCTGCAGACACAGAAGCCAGACAGGGTCCCTAAGGCCAGCAAGACAGAACTAAGCACCTAGCCCCACACAGGCCCCCAGAATGGCGTCCCCAGTGCCTACAGATCAGGTCATGTGTTCAGTCTTCCCAAATCAGCCTGGTAGCTTGTGCAATGTCCACACGAGATGACATCGAGCATGCTGATCACATCCCATGCGTTTCTTTGCTTCTAGCTAGAATATTATCAACTTGGTGTGGGATCTCGATTTCCCTCAGGCAGAAAAAAGGCTTTCTGAGTAATTTTGAGGATGCGAAAGAGAATTAATCATTGTCTAATGAATGCAAGCTCTTTGGGCAAAACAATACTTTCAAGATCTGGTATCCATGAAGAGATAAGTAGTAAGAGGAGGGGTGTCTCTGGTGATGAGAAAAACAATGCAGCCCAGAGTGCAGGGGCCAAAGTCCAGCCTCTCTCCTCCTCCTTCTCTGTCAGTTTGACTGAGTCCCTAGGTCACAAAAGAAGGATCCAATGCACCATGTCCAGGTTACATACCTGCCAGGCAAACCTTAGGCCAGTTCTAGGGGAACCAGCTTATTCACATGCACAGCTGAGAAACAAAGGCAAAATTTATAGCAGAAAGGGGAGAGCCCAGTTCCCCGACTTATCCCTTCCTACTCTGTCTGCCCTCAATGAACAGGCTGCACAATGGAAGCCCTGATCAAGTTTCAGGTTGTCTCAGCTAATTATGACAATAATCCTGACACCCTCTGCAATCCCGTGAGAAAGTACCACCACTTCAGGGATGAGGATCATGAACTCAGAGGGGTTAAACAACTTGCCCAAGGTCATACCACTGCAATGGGGCAGAACCATGACTAGAACTCGGACCCTGGGAAGTCAAGCCCAGTGCAAGGGCCACCTCCACAGCAGGAGATGTGCAAGCAGGAGAGCAATGAGTTCCAGCTCCGCTCTACGGATCCCAGCATCAGGGCACCCCACGCCCGGGAGAGGTTCTCAAAAGCCCCTGCTAACCGAAGGGGAACAGGGCTTGGTCGGTGGATGCGACCTCAGTTTATTTGGTTCTCTCTGCCCCAGACATCCACCCAGTCAGCATCAGCCCAAGGGACCTCATGCATCCTGAGCCAGACTAAGGCTACAATTGGAGGAATTCCTGATAAATATGCATACACATACATATACATGTATATGTGTGTGTGTGTGTGTGTGTGTGTATTTTTTTTCATTTTTGAACTACAAAAATGAAAGTTCTTCCTCACCCAGGCATCCTATTTTACACAGAGAACCACTTCAAAGACTTTGTACTGTGACCTTCTAGATCTCATTCTGTGTAATCACATACGCGTGTGCATGCATGTGTGTAAGCATGTGCCCATGTGGGCCCACACACAGACGGTGTGACTACACAAATGGGACCCTACCACACGTGCTCTATGACGCCACTTATCAAGGATAGTGTGTCTACCCACGGCTGTGAGACCTCGCAGATCTCGAGTCTTCTTCACAGCTGCACAGTCCCCTGTAGTAGATGTGAACCATAATTTATTTTCCTCCCCGACCATGGATATGTGGGGCACCTCTGTTTCTGGCCAGTATAATCACAGCCTTGCTGCAGTGACCCCCACACCTCTGCGTGGCAGTGACCCCCACACCTCTGCGTGGCAGTGACCCCCACACCTCTGCGTGGCAGTGCCTATGCAATTCCGAAGCCCGGATGCCTAGAAGCGGGCTGGCTGGGCGGGGGCTCCGCACATTCCACCTCCGAATAGATGCGGACAGACTGTCATCCCCAAATGCTGGATCGATCCCCCTCACGAAGCAGGGCAGAAGGAGCCCCTTTTCCTGGATGCAAATTGGAACCCAGGGTTCCATCTACAGAAGGACTTTTCTGGTCCCCTCTCAGTAGCCTGGGAGGCCAAGTCCTCTGGACAAAGGGAGGAGCTGATTTCTTGGCTCACATAGATGGCCACTGCTCCCCTGCCTGGGGGCATCTCTGAGGAACTCCAGCCCACCTGAGCCAGGAACTACATTTACGGCTCAGAACTGATAATGAGCTTTTATGAGCTCTGGGGACCGCGAGGAACAAGCATTAATGTCAAGCGTGCCTGTCAGCCACGCAGCCTGGGTGAATGTCACACATTAACGAAATTAAAGGCCGTGGCCACACCGGGAAGGAGCTGCGGGCTGCGTGTCAGGTGGAGCGGGTAGGCCTGTCAATAACAGAATTACTTTCCAGGTTTTGCACTCCTGAGCCTGAAGCTGTCTCCAGTCTTCAGAGGAATTCTGCCTTCCTGCAGCAGGAGAGGAGATTAGTTTATTACCAGTCTTCCAGGAGAAGCGAAATCCAGCACTAATCCTAATTCCTATTTAAGCAAATCTGCATTGTGTGAGAGAAACCAGCTGGGCTCGGAATTTCTTCCTTCTTTCCCCTGAGATCTCATTCCAGCCCCCTCCTCTCCATGGGGGAGGGAGGTCACTGCAGATGTTAGACTCAGCGCTCTCGCTCTCGGAGAAGGAGAAAAGAATCCCAGGGTTTAGGCCAACAGAGGGACAGGGGATGGATGACAAGAGGCAGCACTGATGGATGGTGGCTGGGCGATGGTGGTCGCTGTTGACCTGGTTGTCTTGGGCTGTGGAAAGAAAAGGCTACCACCCTCTGGACCCCAGACTCGTTCTTGCTTTCGACAAAGATCCCCAAGTTTGAAGTGGCACAGGTTGAAATCCTGAGTTCACCTCTAACTACCTCTGCGACCTTGGGCAATTGACCTTCTTTCTTAATCCGCGTCTCAACTCCTCGTCTGAGAAACAGGGTTAACAATAGCTGGTAACTTATAAGATGTGTGAGAATTGCATGAGGAATGTGTGCACAGGACTTAGCAGACAGCCCGCCATGCGATATCCTATTTCTTGAATGTAAAACTCCATGGATTATAATCACGCCATTATTTTATGGACTTCTAAGAAAGAAAACACTGACAGTTAATTAATTATGACATGTCAGTTTTTCTAGGATGCATTTTGGTTTCAGAGACATTAAAATATTAAAAAATAAAGTGTGCCTTTGACTTCACGATCTATAGTAAGAGCTTAATCAATGGCAGTGAATGTGATAATTATTAGCCAAGTCCTCCCATTTTGCAAGGTCCAGATCAGAACTCAGATCTTTTTTCTCTTCTTTCTTCCAAACAAAGCAGATCTGCATCATGTGAGGGAAAGCAGCTCTCAGGTTACAAGAAAAATTCTGAGAGCAACTTTGGTGTCCTAGATGAGGCCCAGTTGAGAAACTTTAATCTCTAGCCTGATATTTCCTATTCTGTTTTTAATATAAAATAGAACATATACACAGCAGAGCACACATCATGAGTATGCAGCCTACTGAATTTTCACAAACACAGCACCTCTGCATAATCGACACCCACATCAAAGATTCCTCTCTATTTATCAATCACTGTTTCTCTCCCATCCCATGTCTCTCAAATCATCCCTTACTCTCCATCCATCCCACCACCCCTGCCCTGCCCTGTCTGGGCTCAGCCTTATCATTGCCTGTTGGCTGGCTACAAATGGGCTACTACTGGCTGATCTGCCAGCCGGTGGCTGAGGAATTTCCCTCTGACCTACTCTCTCCTTTGCTGTAAGACTGAGCTCATAAATGTAGAGTACCACGTCTCTCTTCTGGCCTCCCTTTGCGTACACATGGAGCCTTTTATCATCTGACCCCTGGTTGCCAATCTTTCCAGGCCCACCTTCAGGTCCTCACAATATGTATAGACCTCACAGTCAAACTGAACTCACCTGCCAAGTGTGGACAATCGTAGTCCACCTCACTGGCTTGAGCTGGGGATTAGATGAACTAATGAATCGTAAGTGTTCCCATGGGACCTGGCACAGAATAAGCAATCAATCAATAAACAGAGGAAGCAGGAATTCTGTAAAATAGAACCTGCTTGCTACTTTCTGTAAGACTATAGTGGCCGTGATTAGAGGTTTCAAGTTATACTTCTCAGAATCTTCCCTCTCTCCTCAGATGGGATCTACACACCAGACATAAGCTAAGATTTACTTACTTCATAACAGTTGGACTTTCTCATATTTTATATACTATGTTTCTAGACAACATTGAAGACCACTGCTTTAGAGTCCCTTGATATCCTAGAATACCAAGTCAATAGGATTTCAGAGAAGGAGGAGAGCTGGGGAGTCTTCCTGGAAGAAGCAGCAAGGAAAGGATGGATGGAGGGAGGTCGGCGATCAGCCGACATGATGAGCTTTTTCCTGGCTAGCTCCTGCTACCACCTTTTTCTCTCTCTCTCCCTCCTCCCCGCATCCACCCTACAGCTCTTCCTGGCCCCTAGGTGGAACTGCCATCCTTCTGAGCCCTGTGACCACAAAGACTCTTGGTCTTGTGCCCCAAGAAGAGGCAGGATCCTCAGTGAGACCCTGGAGGCAGCTCAGGCCCCTCTCCCCACACCTATGCCAGGCCACAGGATCCAGGCTGGGCCACTGCCAGCTGATGCATGGCTCATTGACAGATAAAAGCTCTGCAGTTTATGGCTCCAAAGCAAAGCCAGGGCTTTGTTTTGCTTTGTTTTAAATTAGCAACGCAGGGGGTTGGTGTGGGGGTGGGAGAGAGGGAGAGGAGCCAAGGCTCATTCAGGAGGCGTTCCTGCTGTGTCCTGCATCTCAACCATCCCCTGGGCCGCTCTTAATGAAGCAGCATCCTGTCTCTGTGTCTTCTCTCCACCTGCACTTGTCTCGCTGGGGGAGAGCACTTCCCAGCACCACCCGCCCTGTCATTCAGCCCCATCACCCTCTGCTCCCATAATGAGTCTCTGAATTGGCCTGCTAATCGTACCCCAGAGTCACAGTGGGGCTGAGGTGGGAGTCGTGACAGCCTCAGAAAGATTGGGATTTATTTTTGTTCAGGGAAGGGCACAGCCCAGTGGGTGCTGGCCCTGCTCGCAAGAGATCCAGTGGCAAGGAACTCCCATCTGAGCCCATTAGCTCTTGGTGGCCTGGGGAGGGTGGAAGGGACAAGGTGAAGGGGATGTAGCAACCCATAAGTAGGTACATGAAGCTGTTTATTCTCAACGCAACTGTCATTAGGAATCATCTCCCCACATCTGCACCTCCCATCGGTTTTGAGACTTTTCTGCAGATGGCACGTGCCAGCCAAGGTCTCCTGTGCCCTCCTAGTAGAACCTGCATGAGACAGACACCGCCACGATGCTCAGCTGAGCAAGAAGGAGACTGACTATGTAGCCTCTGGGAACCTGAGACCCCCTGTCACCAGCGGGCACTGTCCTGCATTTGCTCCCCCTCTGCCCTGTCTGGAAGTACTTTCTTGTTACCTGAAGGGGGTAAGGACAAGAGCTATCCATCCACTGGAGCTCACTTTACACTTGATCTTCACTCTTCCTCCTCCCACACTGCAAGGGAAGTGTTATCGCTCTTCCCCTTTTCCAGATGAGGACGGTAAGCAGCAGCATTTTTACATAACGTAACATTGGTATGTTGTTCTTGGAGAAAGAGAAACGGAAAACTCAAATGATTCTATCTACAATGTCTGATAAGTAAGGCTCACTCATTCTCACAAGGTTAAGTGCAGCAGACCGGCCAGTAAGCACACAGCATCTGGGACCAGGGCATCTGGTCCCAGAGAGACCTGGAAGCCTGATGGTTTAAGGGACCTGTCCCTGAAGGTGGCATCTGGCCTGCCCATCCCTACTCCACAGTGTCATCTGAATGAACAAACGGAAGACATGAAGACATAACTCTTCTACCAAGTGACCAGTGTCCTCCTCCTCTCTAGCAAAGAAAGAAACTGAGGCTCAGAGAGACCAAGGGGCTTGTCTGTAGTCACAGAGCTGAACCAGGCTGACGGAGGACTGGAACCCACAATCTTGTCTACAGCCTGAGTCCAGCCGGCATTAGGCCAACCCCATAATGTCCATTCTCCCTGGGATGCATCTGAGAGGTTCTCAGGCAGAGATACCTGGGGGTTCAAAGTCTACAAGAGTAACCAGTGCTTCTCTTAGTGCTGAAGTTGGCTTTGGTATGAATTATGTCTCCACACATTCCAGATCTTGACCTGAACATGGATCCACTGTGCAGTCTTACACATAGAGGGACATGTTCCAAGGACCTTCCGCCTCTGGGAGAAGCAGTACGGTCAAGCGTCACTTAATGATTTTTTTTTTTTTTTTTTATGTAAAGTCAATGACAAACCACGCATATAATGGTAGTCCCATAAGGTTATAATGAAACTGAAAAATTCCTATCGCCTAGTGACATCGTACCCATCATAACATCCACTAGTGACATCGTGGCTGCCTGACGTTGTCGTAATGTTGCAATGCAATGCATTCCTCATGCGTTTGTGGTGATGCTGGTGTAAATAAACCTACTGTGCTGCCAGCCGTATAGAACTATAGCACTTACACTGACGTACAGTAAATAATGCTTGATAATGATAATTACTGTTACTGGTTTTCATCTTGATAATGATAATAAATTACTATGTTACTGGTTTTCGTATTTACGTTTGTATTTACTACACTTTTTATTGTTACTTTAGAGTGTACTCTTTCTACTCATTAAAAACAAAGTGTGCTGTAAAACAGTGTGCCATGTTGGGCTGGCAGCAGCCTCATACATCTTGTGTTCACCGTGTCTCTTGATTGCATCATTTTCTTTTGTGTTGGATTTAACCTTGTGTTGTTTTATAAATTTACTGTAGCTTAAGTGTACAGTGTTTGTAAGGTCTACATTAGGGTACAGTAATGTCCTAGGCCTTCACATTCACTCACCACTCACACGCTGACTCACCCAGAGCGACTTCCAGTCCTGCAGGCTCCATTCATAGTAAGTCCTATATAGGTGAACTATTTGTTATCTTTGATATGGTATTTTTACTGTACTTTTTCTATGTTTAGATATGTTTAGATACACAAACACTTAACAGTGTGTTATAATTGGGTACAGTATTCAGTTCAGTAATATGCTGTACAGGCTTGTAGCCTAGGAGTAACAGGCTATACCACACAGCCTAGGTGTGTAGACTAGACCCCCCTAGGCTTGTGTGAGTAAGTGCACTCTGTGCTGTACACACGACGACGAAATCGCCTAATGACACATGTCTCAGAACGTATCTCCATCATTAAGTGACACATGGCTGTATTGAAAAGTCATGTGACGGCCACAGAGATGTTTCCAAAAGGGGCTCCCCGGCACTACTAGCAAAGAAGCTGGAAGCCGAGAACTCACGACCAAAATGGAGTGGGTGGCCCAACCCCACTGCTAACTGCAGCTTTCCCCCTCAACCTGGGGCTATTAATTCCCACTTTATAACTGTGCATTGTTGTGGCAGATTCTGGGAAAACCAAACCCCAACTCTGTAATTCTTCTTTGCTTAAGTCCATGTAAATATACTAAGGCAAAAAAGGATCGGAGGGAGGTAGGACTGCAGAGCCATTAGCATTTTGATGGATTTTCCCGATAGGTGGAACACAAGAGCTTTAAAATTCATAGTGCAGAGATTAATCCTTCCAGGCACACTTCTCTCTCCCCAGCTTGAGGTGGTCAAGAACTTTTTACCCCTTTAAACCTTGATTAGGAAAAAAAGTCAGGAACTCAGATTGCTTATTAGTCTTAAGATTCCTACAGAGAAAAGACAAGACAGGTTTTCCAGACTTGAGTGCGTAGAGCCCTCCAAACACAATTAAAAGGCAGGATCAGAGGTGGGGGTGGTGAAAAGGCTGTGGCACTGCATGGTGTGGGAAGAGCATCCTTGACTCAACAGAAGCAGAGCTGAGTCCAGGGGAGAAGACTGCCGATTCCCGGCAGCAAGCTTCACCTTCTGTAACTGACAGAGACCTGACATCCGCGGTGCCCACTGGGCAAGCATCTCCGAAGCGCATTGCTATGTGCTGCATATAGGTGCTTGGAAGAGAAGGATCGGGAAGATAGTTCAGCTCAACAAATACACGATCTCAAGAAACTCAGTCTACACGGGGAGAGAGACAGGGAAATTGATGATTACAATAAAACATGGTGACAGAAGACAGTGCGGTTGCCCTGGCATGCTGGGGAGGGAATGGGGGAGGCGCCTCAATTGAGCTGAGTTTACGAGCGGGTCATATCCTGTAGAGAATTCTGGGTCCTCCTTTAAAACTTTCTTTTGAAAACCAATGTGATGTAATATTAAGTATAGAAGGGGAGGTGCACAATGTTTTCTAGTGTATGATCAGAAAGACTATATATATATATATATATATATATATATATATATATATATATATATATATATATATATACTGTTGAGAAAAATGATCCAAAACTTGGAAATAAAGCAAAGAGAGGTCTGTCTTTTCTACGTCCTATGGGGGTATTGTTCAGCAAGCCCCATCAAGGATTATTTATCTAGGGGATTCTAGAGGAATATGGCTTTCACTTGGGTGAAGTTACATACCTATTTGTAGGGCGTGTAGAAAAGATTACCCCAAAGGTTATGATGTTATCGCCCTGTAGGGCATTAACCAGTTTTGCATCCGATCCAGCCATCTAGTCAAGCATTCTTTCTCCAATGTCTATATAACCACTGTTTCTCTAATTCTCCTGAGAACCAGCTTTACCATCCTGCCAGCTCCCTCATTAATGAGTTAAATCAATCTCTGACCCATGTTTGTTTTACATTTATATGAGGTTTTATAGGATTTATAATTTTTTGAAATTTGTACTTTGACAGTACATGCCCAATTACACACACACACACACACACACACACACTACACAGGAGAAAAAATTGGAAAGAAATATAGCAAAATGTTACCCATGGGTATCTTTAGGCAGTTGGCATATGTATATATGTGACTTTAATAATCGGGGGGGAAAAAGTGATAAACATTATTTTTTAAACAGAGAACAATCCCCCTCCCCCCAATCTAAACGTCCCCATCTAAAATTCCCTGAATTAATAGCTCACGCAGACTCCTTGCTTTTCCTGTCTGTGGGATAGGGCGCTAAGCACTTTCTGTGGATTATCTCATTAAGGCCTCACCAGCACCCTCTGTGAAAGGAACTATAACTCTCCCCATTCTACAGACGAGGAAACAGACACACGAGGAGTTAGCCACGGATCATAGGTCTAAGAAGGGGATCTGAATCCCAGGCCTCAGAGGCTGCCTGCTTAACCACCCTGCCAGACGCCGGCCCCCCACATAGAAAAGGAAGAAATACGCACAGATGCTGGGCTGCCAGGGTCAGGCTTGGAGAAGCCTGTGTTCCCACTCACTCCCAGAGCACACAGCGTGCTGGGAAGCCAAGCGCAAGCCTTGCCAGCCTTGAATTGAATTCACATGTGTCACCCCCACACGTGCAGGCAGGGAGCAGGTCTTCCCCATTCTTGAACTCCTCATCACATTGGGATGGGGGCACAGGGGTGCTGCCGAAATGTCTCAGAGCACCTCACGAGCTGCTCCGAGAGCAGCGCCCCTAGCTAAACCCGTTTACGCACTCTAAAAGCCAGCTTCTGATTAACAGTTCACTCCATCTCTCTCTTCGCCCACACAGGCACTATGGAACTGGTTTACTACCTACATCATAAAGCAGAGGGCAACCTGGCTTCAGCAAAGAGGGGGTCCAGTATGTTGGAAAGGGCCTCAGCCTAGGAACCCTGGAGGATCAGGGCTCTGCCTGTAAATCACTGTGTGACCTCGGGCCAGTTAGCAAGCCTCTCTGGGCCACAGCACCTCATCTTTAAAATGGGCGGGGGACCCACTCTGCTCTGACGCCCCAGAATCAGTCTCGCTTTTGCCGCCGGGGTATTTTATGTGCAGCGGACATGGAGCCCTCGCCAGCAACCCACGCCTATTGATTCTCACTAAAGCTCTTCATGTGACAGGTCACTGTGGGCGAAATCAGTGCAGAAATTAGGTTTTGAGGAATACCATGTGATCTGGAAAGCCAAATTGGGGGGGAGGGGTGGCAAAAGGGGGAGTGTGGGGAGTGGGGAGAGATGCTTCATTTAAATTGGGCTCTTGAGAGCCCCTACAAACCACCCCATCTGTGGGTTCATTCTAATCACAATTTATTTATTTTGGTCAAATACATCTTCCTAGGTCTCCAAACACCTGCAGACTCAGGCAGGATTACTTGGGTAAATACTGTGTTTCAAAAGCTTCCAAATAAAAAGCCCCGTTTTCCTTGATTGAACAATAAATATCCATCCAGCCTTAACCTATGGCCGTGAGGAGGCAGGAGAGAGAATAACTCAGAAATGTCAGCTGCCAAGTGTCAATATTGAAAGACACACTTCTAGGTGATTAATTAAGATCAATAGCCAAAAGAAGCACAGAAGAGCCCTCTTATAAAAACGGGAAATGATGCTGCTAATGAAAATGATTCTAGCAAACACGCTGCTTCTGATTCCTGGGTGAGGTACTGCCCCTTTTGGGATCTCAGTTTCATCCTATCACCTCATTGCCTGTGTTTCTTAAAACAGGTTCCCCATGGGTTCCTCGGGAGATACCAAAGTGAAGAGGAGGTAGGGAGGGCAGAAAAGCCCTAGTCCATCCTAGTTCAACACGGCAGCTCCATGTTGAACTTATGTTTCATATTGGCTGCTCCGTGTTGAACTTTCTTTGACTTCCATGGCTACAGGTAAGTTGAATGCCACTAGACTTAATCATCCCGGGTTATTTTCACTCTAGCATTTACAGTACCCAAGATGGTGCCTCGATTAAGAAACCCCAAGGCATTCTTGTGGCCAAATGGTTTTTATCCAAAGGCATCGTGGAGACTCACATACGATGTCACTTGGGGATGTGATGTTTCTAACTCTGGGATGAGGCTTTTCCATGCCAGTTTGTAAGCCCATATCCCTAGCAAAAGGGTCTTCCAAGACAGATCATAAAGCCACCGTAAGAGCTGGCACGCACGAAAGCATTTACATTGTCCCAGGCGATGTGACAATGAGTGAATGAGAGAGAGAGGAAATCCAAAGGCACTTTACCTCTCTCAGTCCTCACAGCCACCTGACATAATAGGTGTTGATCTTCTCTCCACTTTGCAGATGGAGAATTTGAACATCAGAGAAGTTGAGTAACCTTCTCAAGGCCACACGGCTCCTAAGCCAAGATTTAACCCCAGCATCTTGATTTTTAATCACTGCTTAAAATCTAATGGCCCAGAAAGCCATAGAATACTACACTGGAAGGGAACCTGGGGATCAGTGACCCCTCTCTCCCATTTTATGATGAATAACTGAGGGCCAGAGAGGATAAGAGACTCGCCCGAGGTTCATAATGAGTTCGTAGTGGAGAAGGATTAAAATTCAGACTCTCATCTTGAAATCCTGTTTCTTTCCACTCCACCGTGGCACCACTGGGCCACTCAGGGCAGCACGGTTTGGTGGTCAAAAGCTTAGCTCACATGCAGACCACCGCCCAGTTATAGACCCAACTCTGCCACTAATATGCTGTGTGACTCTCAGCCTCACTGTGCTCCAGTTTCGCCATCCCTAATACGGGAATGATATCTGCATTTAACCTGTAGGGCTATTGCAAGGATTCAGTACAACAGGGTGTTCCCGCGTGGTGTGCTCTCAATAAATTCTAGCTTCTCCGTCCATGGATCCTGGGGCAGAGTGAGAGGGGAACAGAAAATAAAGTGAATCCTTCTGGTGGACTTGGGGCAGAGAACATAGGGTTTCTGTCCTGAGTGCCAACACCCCTCCCCCACTGGAAGTGACAAAATGGCCACTGGCCCTGTTTCCCTAGTCCTCTCTGCCAGGGACATCAGGAGCAAGGCAGAGGGATGAGACCGAGTGAGATGCTATGACGGTGTGTCTCTCTCAAGTCAAGAGTGATTCATCGTCTTGAACTTTCCATTTTCTCTTGACCTCATGTTAATTTCCAGCTCAAAATAAAATGATGTCTCTTCAGTACCAGGAAAAGGCTAAAACATAATTTCAGGTCGGCATACAGTCTGCCTGATGAGATCGAATGCACTGGCTTGCGGAGTCAGGGAATTTAAGATGCAAAAGGGACTTTATCTCAGAGCATCTGAGATACGGCATGAGAAAGTGATCGTCTCTCTCAGTGTAAACTGGTAACGTGGCCTCTGTTGGGAGGGAGGAAATTGAGGGCCAGAGAAGCTAAGCGATTTGGCCCATGTCACAAAGCCATGGGGCTGGTTGGTAAAAAGAGACAGAATGAGAACCAGGTCTCCTGACCTCAGGCTCTGCGGCGGGGTCGGGTAGGAGTCGGGGAGGGGAGTGAGGGAGCTGGACAAAGGGCAAGACGGTTAAGTGTGCGTTTGACTGCACGCACGTCTGAGTGCGTACGGTTGAGACAGTGCGAGTCTCTGAGGCAGAAGGAAAAACATTGAGGCCATTTGAAGTTCCACCTGCACTTCCACGGAGTGTGAGAAGATGAGTGTGAACAAGTGTGAGAGTGGATGAGAGAGCAAGAGGGGTGTGAATGAGGAGCGAGCAAATGAGAGAGAGAGGAAATCCAGAGGCTGAATAGAGAGAGAGAACAAGAGGGGGAAAAACATGTGGCCGTTTTCGAATTCCCACAGTTGAATAAATCAAAACAGATTGTTCGGAGACAAAGAGGCCATTTCCAACCACATCCTTTACACCGAAGTCAACCCCACACGGCCCACTAGATGCTTTCTCATAACCAACAACAAGAGCGGCAGTGATACGCGCAATCGTATTTAGGATTCCTGAGCCGCAGGGGTGCGTCGGGTATGATTAACGTCCACTTCCCAGATAAGGCTACTGAGGCTTGGAGAGCAAAAGTCACGTGGCCCCCATACCTTCCCAAGTGGTTTCTGGGATAAGGAAACCCGGTAGGCAGCAAAGATCCAACCAGCACACCGTGTGCCTGAGAGCCGTCCCCTTGAGACAGGGCTGCTCCTGGCTGTGGGCAGAATGGAGAAGGAAGGTACCAAAGAGCAGGGAGTGAACACACCATGTCCCCAGCACCAGCTGGTCCACAAGGCAAAGCAGATGCCTGCTTGCGAGGGAGTGCCTGGCATCAGACCGGCAGGATTAGCTGCTAGGAGCTGCGGTCACCACCTCGCCTGGTGCCCGGCCCTGACTGGCCAGAAGAACGCCCTGCCTTTCCATGCAAGCCGGGCCCTGGTGCACAGGGAGGGCCAGCAAGGAGGGTACTGCTAGGGCCCCCAAAAAACTCCCACCTCCCACCCCAACATCAGCAGAGAGAGCACTGGGTCCAGGTGGCCACACCTTAGTAACCACCAAGTCTCCCCTTCCAATAGGTGTGAGGGGACACCACCAGGCCAGTTGGGAGGAATAGCAAATGCCGCTCTGCCAAACATCCACGGCCACCAGGCATGCTGTGTACTTTCTAATCATTATATTGTCTTCACCTCAAAACAATCCTTGAGGTGGGTGCTACTCTTCTCACTTTACAAATGAGTTAACTGCAGCTCAGAGAGACAAAATAACTCACCCAAAGTCACCACAATGGTAAGTTCAGGCAGAGTCAGGATTGAACCCCAGCATGACCAGGAGAACTTTGATCCTTCTAAGTCACCCACCACTCATCTGCAAACCCCTTCACTCTGATGCAGGCTGGGCGTCCCGTCCCGGAAGGCAGCATTTTGTCGTGGTTCCAAAGGCAAATCTCAACAAAGACCCTGAAGGAGAATAGGAGAGAGCCACACCTCACCCAAAGGGGGCAGCTACTGCTCACCCTCCATCCATTAGCACCACACAAGGGTTTCCTAGATCATAAACAAGCCCAGAGAGGACTAGTGCCTTGCCCAAGGTCACACAGTGAGGCTATAGCAAAGCTGGAACTTGAACCTACCGCCCCATTTCTAATCTAAAGCGCTTTCTCTGCCCTCCATGGGGCCTCTCACAATGAGGAACCACTGTAAGCCAGAAACATGATGGTAAACTCATTCAGCTCAAACCTATCACATCTGTTTTACTTCCTCCCCGCGAAGCAGTAAACAGTGGAGACAGCGCCCGGGCTGGCTGCGGGCTGGGAGCTCAGCACAGAGACAAGGCTGCAGCCCAGAGTAGGCAAGGCATCATTCTCACGCTGATCCCTGGCTGGAAGATAGAGATTTTCCCTAATGCAGCTGATACAGGTGATCTGACATGGCTGAAAATTGCCCTTTTCCAAAGTGATGACACACACAAACCCAGAGAGGGACCCCGGCACGAAGGTGTTTCCAGCAGCAGCCCAGGAGGCCTCTGCCATCTTATCACTTTCTGTCTTTATTAACATTTGCAGGAAAACTCACAGTGCATTTTGCTGCAAATGAAAACCAAACAATCTAATTTTCTCCCTTCAACCAGGCCAGATGGCTCCTTCTTATTCTTCTCCTCTCGCTCATGCTAGAAATTAAAAAACAAAACTAAAAAACAAAAACAAAAACAAAACGGAAAGTTCCATAACATCTGCAAATCTGCCTTTCGAGGCCATTTTTAGCAAAATGTGCCCAAAACTGGGTCCTCAGACTATTCCAAGGGCATTTACTTTCTTGGGACAGCTTTATTTTCACCTCCAAAGTCTTTTTCCTTCTGTGGAGTTTTGGGGCTTCCGGGGTGGGGGCAGAAGGCATCCAGCACGCCGGTCCACTTCCTGGAAGTGAAGGCAGGACCCCAGAAATGGTCGCAGTCTTTGGGAGACTTCTGGCTACTCCCAGAGGTGGCAGAATTGATGTAACAGAAAAAAAAGACGTAACGCCAACTCCAAATGTGAGGAATGCCTAGCTCCCCTACACATCTTCCCATAAGGTCTAGTTCACCCCTCTGCCCAAACTTCTGAGGACGTGCTGTTTGTTCATGACGAGGCACAGCCCTGCAGAGACCTCTCGGTGCTGTGCTCCGCGCTCCGTGCATACTCAGTTACTTCAGCCTCCCACCAACCTGCACTGTTTCATACGGAAGGAAAAGGAAGTATCAAGGCTTCACCAGCCCGAGGTCACACACGCCAAAAAGTGGCAGGGCCAGAATGCACCCACGAGTCCTGACCCCGGGCCCCAGTTCTAACCACTGCACCACGTGGCTCCCTTCCCAGGACCCACCGAACTGGCCCGGGCAGGCCTTGCCTTAATCCTGTTGCTCTTCACCTCATAGATAGAGTCATCTGCTGCCTCCAGTGTCACACTTATTTCAGACACAGCCCTTAGTGACATCTTAAGGCATAGGTTCAGGGCCTGGGAGAAATCATATAAGTGCACCTGTGTACAAATACACACATCATCAGCTCCTGAATTATTTTTAGGGAGAAAAAATGCAACTTCTGTTCACAGCCTCCTGTTAACTGACAGGAGAGACAAGAATACAAGTGAGCTAAGCAGATGACCTGCCATCCCCACAGGAAGGCTCTTAAGAACAGTGTCTTCTAAGGAACCTCTGTGTACCGAGGTTCCTTGCCAGCGCAGGCAAGGAAGGTCTTCTGGCAGAGGGAGAGTTTATGTGGCAGGAAAAGACGATGAGCTGGGTGCTGGACAGGCTCTGTCCTCCATTACTCTGTGGGGTAGGATTGCCACCTGAGTCATCCACATGAGGGGCACCTCTGGGTGAGACCAAGAGAGAGAAACTCTGTGTCCTCAGAGGAGGGACAGAAGGGACTTGAGACTTGGAAGAAGCTTAAGAGATGAGAGGAGCCGTTGAGAGGGACCAGCCCAAGTTAGGGATAGGGAGAGAGCCCCTGCCGGCGGGTGGGTTTGGCTAAGGGCTTCAAGATCAAGAACAGTCTCCATGACACAGTGTTGGGCTGGATGGTTACACACCACCCTCAGCCTCAAATACTCAGTAAAAGTATAGAACACACAATGGAAGAAGGAAAGAATGCACGAACGCTTCCATCAAGTGACACCAGGAGCCCCATTCTGTATTCAGAGCTCAGAGGCAAAAAAAAAAACAAAAAAACAAAACAACAACCTTAGAATGGAAAAGGCCAGGCCTTTGGTGGTTGAGATAAATCCTCCAGTTTCTCATATGCCTCTCCACCGACTGGGTGATGGACAGAATTCCATAACCTCAGCACTGCAGGTTTCCCTTCCACAAGATGGGGATCAAGGATCTCATCCCAATTGGATTGTTGGGCATCAAATGAGATAATGTCTATGAGTCTGGTGTGTACATGGAAAAAGTCTGCTGTGCTTCTGGACAGAAAGGGAAGGCAAGAGAGCCGACATGGCAGGTCACTCCACACCCAGCACCAGGCTAGGCCCCGATCCGGCCTGTGCTGCCCCTTTTCTCCAGGTGGGGAAAAAATGAGGCTTGTTTAGTATTAAGAAACTTGCCAAATGCCATGCAGCTGGTGAAGAGCAGAGGCAGAATTTGAATTCAGATCTGTGGGATTCAGAAACCAGAATTCTCACCTCCTTACAGCCCCGTTCACATGCCACTGGGACTCTACAGCTGCCTTTGCATCTCTTCCTTCTAGAAGTGTTTAATTTTAACCCCGTACATTTCTCACCAGCACAAACTCATGCACACAACTTTATTTAATATATTGTTATCATTATTATTGTTTTGCCAAAAAAGACTCTCATCGGCAAGCTCTTTCCTTCTTTACTCTCACACAAACACACAAGGACCTCTCAAACAGGTTTGAATGGTGTTTAAATAGTGGTTGGGCTACGTAGAAATAAAAATTGCCCATAATTTAAATTCAATTACATAGCAACCACTTTTTTAAAAGAATATTTTTATTTGAGCTCATTGTGCAGCAAACCATCAGACACTTTCTTTCTTCAAACTACTTCGAGAAGGAAAAATTATCGAATGAAAGGGAGGAAATATTATGCATATCATCCCAGCTATTGAAAATAATGCTGATGGATTTTCTTCTTTTGATCTTAATTTATTTAAACAACACCCTCGCTTCCATCAACAACCACGCTTCAGCTTCCTAAAAGCTCTTCTCCAGGGAATTCAAGACTCCGAGGGGTGACTCTAAAGTCGGAAGGAGACCCAGAGAACAAGCAGCCCCACTCTCGAGTAAAATGTCAGAAGTCGGCCACAGAAACAAGAGCTAGTTCAAGCCAAAGCAGAACTGGGTTCTAAACTCTGACTTCCTGGACTGCCGTTCCAATGCTGTCCTCAACTCTTCTTTTAGGAAACAGTGGGGGTGGCAATTCACCAGATGGGTCTAGGCTGTGATCCAGCTCTCTTGGCTCCCTTACCTGACTCCCCCAATTCCATGGTGTTACCACATTCCCGGGCCTCCTGGGGCCCATCGGGCTCTGAGGTCGGCCCCTGGTCTCCCCATCTGGTCTCTGGGCTCAGAGGCAGGAAGGGCTTCGGAAAAGCTCCCACCTGTGGCCCCAGCTCTAGCTCTTCCCCAGCCCACAGCCCTACCTCCATCCCGCTCCGCCTTGCACAACAAGCAGGCAGCAGCCTCAGAGGTCACTCTGTTTGCCTTGGCTACGCAGCCTGCTTCCCCAACAAGAAGCCACTGGAAAGGAAAATAAAACAACAAAAAGCCCTTTGATCTGCCAACAGAGGACCCTGGAGGAAGGTGGAAATCACCTCTGTCATGACCTGCTGGGCCTCTCTCTCACAAGTCCTCTTGCAAAGCGACCAAGTCTCTTTCACAGACCCCCACCTGGCCCAGGCACATGGACCCCATGAGATGAAAGGGTTGGTCAAAGTGACATCTGTAGAGACCAAGAAGGGATGGGCAGGGGGCAGGAAGAGGCTGGAGAGGGCCAAGCAACTGTGGGAGAGGAGATGGCTATTGGCTCAGCTAGCCACTCCTTAATAAGTGGTCTCCACAGACTGTCTGCTCGGTGGAGGGCAGAAAAGGGGTGTTTGTGAGAAAGAAATTCCGGTTCATCACTAGGGTATCAGACAAAGCATCATGACTATCACTGTAGGAATACTAGGCATCCATCACGAAAGGATGTGCGAGTAGCAGACGCATGAGCTGTGCCTCTCCCATATCTTGTGGTCCTCCCAGAGACCCCCTACAGCCTCAGGAGACAGTTCTGCTCACTCTGGTAGACCCTACTCAAGCCCTTCTTTCAGTCTTTTGGCCTGAAGGAAAGCTGGAAGTATGTGGATGCTGATGTCCCCAGGAGCAACCTTCACCCATAAAAGACGGAATTTGGTGACCGCGCGCTGGTAGATTCTGAGGTGAGTCCACATAGTCACTGGGAAGGTCCCCAGTGGGATGGAACCGCAGTTGCCCACAGCAGCAGGCTGCTAGTTAGCGTACTTTTCATTGGCTCTCCTCCCCCCTCAGCCCACTTACCTCTCATGGTAGGCTTTTGGAGACACCCAAATAAAACGAGGCAGATGTATATGTGCTAATGCAGAACAAGTGAAAAATGTAAGATGCAGAGTAGAAGGTATGGAACATCACCAGGTATATAAAATGAAGGGCATCGTATACACAGGTGCGCTCATTTACCCAGAGAACTATTCAAGAGAGACAGGAAGCTGGTAACAACGCTGGCTGTCTCTGGGCGAGAAGACTGGTTTAAGACTGAGAGTTAGTTTCCGCTAAATATGCTTTTGTTCTATTTCCATATTTTCTTTCTAAGCCTTCCACCAGTAAAACATCATTCTTTTCAAAGAGCTTCTGAAAACTGGAAAATCAAATAAATGACTTCTGGAGAGGGAGAAAACCCTGGAATTGGCAACCTCCCTCAGTTCCTGGGACCCTCTCGCCTCCTTCCATCCCATCGCGGCCTCCCTCTCAGCCCGGGTTCAGGAAGATAGATCCCGATTCCATGAACGGCTTGGTAGCTGCCACTGAATAAGGGATTAAGGGCTGGAAGGAAGCAAAGGGCAGGATAAGAGGCCTCTGAGACTGCTGGATCCTGGTGGATTCTGCTGGATCCTGTTTCCTCCCAGCCCTGGTTGTTAAGACATAACCGGCTCCAAGAGGGAAGACACCCTGGTGCCCTGCAGAGAAGAAGAGCCAAGAAACAGGCTATCTAATGCTCGAACGTGGGCTTGGAGTTCAGAGCACCTGCATTTGCATTTCTACACCTCTGCTTACCAGCTGTGTGATCTTGGGCGAGTAACTTAACCTCTCTGTGCCCGAGTTTCCTCAGCCATAAAATGGAGATAATCACAGTACCAAACGAGAAGGTGTGACAGGCTAAATTGCGTTCCCTTGAATTCATATGTTGAAGCCTTAATCCCAGTACCTCAAAATGTGACTGTATTTGGAGACGGAGCATTTAAAGAAGTGATTAAGTTAAAATGGGGCTTTAGGGTGGGCCCTAATCCATTCTGCCTGGTGTCCTTATAAGAAGAGATCTGGACACCCAGGAGACACCAGGGATGCACGTGCACAGAAGGAAGGCCACGTGAGGACACGAGGAGAAGGCGGCCATCTGCAAACCAAGGAGGGACCTCGGAAGAAACCAGACCTGCTGACGCTTTGATCGTGACCTCCTCGCCTCCAAAACGGTGAGAAAATAAACTTGACATAAATCGAATTTACCGAATGCTCACGACGGCTCAATACATTAGCATTCGTTTTAGTCCCATTTTATAGATGAGAAAATGAGGCACAGAGATGCCGACTAACTTGCCCAGGGCTATGGAGATGTGATGGGTGGTAGAGCTGGGACTGTAAGCCATTCTGCTGGACGAGATTCAACTTGTAAGCGCCTGGCACATTGCAAGTGACCAGTACATGTTAGCCGTCCTCTTGACACAAAACTACCTGAAAAAGACTGGGCTGCAGGGGAGAAAATGGAGGGAGGCATCTCCTGAGCACCTGCCAGGTACCTGGGATGCAGGGATGAACAAAGAGAGACAGGGTCCCTGCCCTCCGGGGCTTACAAGAGTGAGGGAGAAGGACATTAAATAATCACAAAGACAAGTCAACAATCACCCAATTGTGATTAAACCACATTAAAGAGGGGATGGTGGAGCAATTGGAGCCAAAAGAGAATTTGGCCCACTCAGGAGTCAGGGAGGGCTTCCTGGAGGAGGTGATGCAGGGGCTGGGACCCAAAAGATGAGGAAGACTCAGGTAGCTAAAAAGGGAGAAAAAAGCATTGCAGAGGGTAGAGGGAGAGCCTGTAGAGTGGCCCTGTGTGGGTGGGTGGGGGCAACCAAAGGAAGCAAGGTGGCAGGGGGGCTGGAACAGAGGCAGAAGGGCTTGGATGCGGGAGGGGCAGAGGCTGAGGGGAAAGTCTTTTGAACACAAGTGAGAATCCATTGAGGGTTTTCAGCCAGGCGATGATCATGTTACACAACAGATGTTTTCCCTAACAAAGTGTGTAAGTTGAACTTCGGTAAATCGAATTTTATTTTTAAGGCAGCAGGGAGCAACGGGAATCTGAGAGTTCATTTATCTGTAAATTGAATGAGGACCCTCTGATCCAGCTGGCATTGTATAGATCTGGGCTGCCCCGAGGAGGTACACCTGTTAGGTAATAACCCTGGAGAAGGAGTGGCCTTCCTTCCATGTGTCAGAGTGTGGGGCAGTGTCTCTGCTGCCTGTGTCCTTCTGTTCCCCCATAAGTGGCAGGAAAACCCGACACTGCAGAACGTGGCTCTCCCCCCCGGGCCACCACACAGCCTGTTTCCTGTGGTGACACAACCCTCCAGGCTCCCCTTCCCCAGCATCTCCTCATCCTTCGAGCTTCAACTTGCACTTGACTCCATGGGGAGGCCTGCACTGCCCCCGACCCCAGATGTCAGTATGTTCCTGAGTTTTCATGGCATCCTGGGGCTCCCAACTGCATTGGTTCCTGCAGTATCCCCAGATAAGAGGAAGAGACCTTGGTGCATAGCAAGGAAGGATGTGATCCCAAAGAAGCTGTAACTAAGAATTCATTCCTTCGCTCTTTCATTCATTCAGCATGTATGAAATGAACATCTATTCAACCCCAGGCACTGAGCCATACCCTGCAGGTGCCACAGACAATGAAACAGAAAAACTCTGTCCTCATTCCACTGAGGGAAACAGATAATAAATAAAATAATTAGAATAATTCTAACATTCACTGAATACTTTTGAAGTGTCACATTCAATTCGAAGAGATACACTTCTGCGTTTTAATATTTTATCTTAAAAAACCCTATGAGGTAAAACGGTGGCACAGAGAAGTTAAGTAATTTGTCAAGGGTCAAGCAAAGGTCAGGGTGCATGGCTGAACTGGGATTTGAACCCAGGCTGTAATGTCCAGAGGCCACACTCCTAACCCTCTATGGCATGTTGCTGCCTTTGCTTTCACTGCCTGCGGACAAGGTGCATATCTGAACCCTCAGCCTCCACAGCTAAACCCCCAACCCTCCTGAGCCCCTACGGGGGCGGGGGGTCTGCAGCTGAGGGCTATCTGCTTTCCCTCTGAGGCCCCTGCTCATGCAGAGATACCCAGATGCTGCCCCTGGAGAGAGAAGCCCAACTTGCAAAAGTCACAGTGATTTCCGATGCTAAATGTGAACCCAGGATAAATAGCAAGCGAGAACAATTCATCTCAACCAGAGATTCTCTACCTGAGAGGAGATGGAGGAGATGGCAGGCAACTCCAGAAAGATGTTGAAAGAATGTAAATGGTGCCTTTCAGGCAGTTGTTTCAAATCATTATCCAGAAAACATACACTTACTAATTGTATAGTTTTATGAACTTGGGCAAACTACTTAACCTCTTTGAGTCGGTTTTCTTGGCTGTAAAGTGAGGCAATATATTCCCACCTATTATGGGTTGAATTGGTGAACCCCAAAGAGATATGTCGAAGTTCTAACTCCTGGTTCCTGTGAATATGACCGTATTTGAAAATAGGGTCTTTGCAGATATAATCAAGTTCAAGTTAAGATGAGGTCATTAGCCCCTAATCCAATATGACTGGTATCCTCATAAGAAGAGGAAAGATGGACACAGGGAGAACAGCCTGTGATGACAGAAGCAGAGATTGGAGTGATGTGTCCACAAGCAAAGAAACACCAAGGATTGCCAACAGCCACCAGAAGCTAGGAGGGAGAAAGGAGCGACCCTCCCCTTGAGCCCTGCCAACACCTTGATTTTGGATTTCTAGCCTCTAGAACTGTGAAAGAATAAATGTCTGCTGCATTGAGCCCCCAGTTTGTGGCACTTTGTTACAGCAGCTCTAGGAAACCGGCACACTGCCTCAGAGGGCTCCTGAGCTGGTACAAAGCCCAGCCCCAAGTGTTTCAGGCAGGAGGGGCTGCAGAAGCCGAGGTCTGGGGGCAGGAGTAAATGAGGTGTGTTTGGGGGACCACGTGATGCCGACCCACAGCCCTAACCGGCCTGCATGCCAGCCAGTGCTTCTCAGGGAAGCCAGGAGTCAGCGTGCTTCCCTAGCGTCTTGGTGGCAGCTGGAGTGGAAGACCAATTTCTGCAGCGCCCCAGAAACAAGTGTCCATTATGCCCAAGGGGGCGATGGGCCACCTCAGAACCCTGTCTTGGGGAGCCATCCTTTCCCAAAGACCCCTCCACCCCAGTGTCCAGCCCACCAGCGAATTCCATAGGGCCCGGTCAGTTAATGCCCATTACCCCAGGGGTGTTTCTGTTTTGGTTGCAGAAGTTCTTCACTCCCTAGGGAGCTAAAAGCCCATAGCAGATGAGCACCCTGGGCCCACCCTGCTGGAGGAAGCCCCAAATGTCAGGCACCAGGTGGCTGCGGGGCTGCTCCCCCAGGGAGCTGAGGCGTACTTGGCCAGGGAGAGTGCTGCAATCTGTCCTGGCAAGAGAGGCGGCAACGCGGGAGGGGGCCTCTCTCTGTAGCACCCCCAGGCTCCGCACTCACAGTGGTAATTAGACATGAAAAGATGGGCCTAAGTCCAAGGGCCAGAGCTCCACATTCTTCCTCTTTCAGATGGAAGCCGTATTAGTTCAACATGAGAGCTCAGTCCGAGGCTGCCGGGAATGGATGCCCAGTGCCTTTCCACCCAACGGACAGTCATTACAGGCGGGGCGCCTTGCCAAAGGCATCTCTTCCTTCTTACTCAAGTGGGAGAGGAGACATGTGCAAAGGTATTGGCACCTACTATGTGCCAGCCGCTTGATTAGCTTTACAGCTTTCCCATATTCTTCCCATTTTGCAGAGGAGAAAACAGGCTCAGAGAGATGAACAAGTGCTAAGTAGAAGAGTTGGGATTAAAACGCTTGTCTGGCCATCTCACTGTCTGCAGAAAAACAGAGTTGGAGAGCCTCATCAGGGCCCCTCTCCCTCCCTGCCCACAAGGGCCAGTGTGGGGGACGTATAGGTGGAAGAGGAAACGTGGGTAACCTTGTTTGTCATTTGGGGGACACCCCAAAGCCTGAATGCACAGTAGTTCCCAAAGCAGTGTATCTGGGGCTGAAATTCCTATGGTTTTCATTACAAATATCTAAAACTATGGCTTCTCTCACCTCATGACCCTAGGCTTCTCCCTCGGCTTCAAGATAGTTCCGGCAGCCTCCCCTCCCCAGCCTCTTCTCCTCCTGCCCCATGTACACACATAAGATGAATACAGAAGCTCCGCGCCATTGGGGCGTGGGAGGTGGAGACAGGAGAAGTAGGTTCTGGAGGATTCTGGGAGTTCTCAGAGAAGTAAATTTCAGTAAGCCAAAGGAGGCCACGGGAGCAATGGGCTGAAGGTCAAGGGCTGGTTTAATGCCCTTGCTCTGTATATATTGCCAGTCTCTTGACCTCTCTAAGCCTCACCTCCCTCCAGTGTATTATAGGCACTATATGATCTGCCCGGAGATACATCTACGTATACACAGTCTGAATTTACAAAAAGCAACTCACTTCAGGGATTAAAAGGAAGCTTCCATGTTTTAAGGGCTATTCTCAAAGTATTCTATTCAGGAAATGTAAATGCAGGGAGTTAGTGCTCAGCAAATATCCACCTGCTTCTCAGCCTCCCTTGCAGCTGGTTGGGGGCCATGTGACAGTTCTGACCAATGTACTGGAGCTGAAGTAATGTGTGTCACCTCCTGGCTGAGATAGTTGAGTGTTAGTGTGCCTTTTCCATCTCTCTCTTCCCCTTCTGCAGTAACTGGATTATGCCACATAATTCAGAAGGTGCCGATACAAAGAAGGTAGAGTGACTACCAGCCTGGGTCCCTGAGTACCCATGTGGAACAGAGATACACGTTAGACAAGTAATGTGAGCGAGAATCAAACTGCAGTGTTAAGCCACTGAGAATCTGGGGTCATCTGCTGTGGCAGCTAGTGTTACTTAGCTTAACAGCATCAAACAGTATCATCGTTGCTATTATTCTGATTTTTGCAGATAAGGAAACCAGAGCCACATAGCCAATAAGTGGCAGAAACAAGATTCACATGCAGATCTGTGACTCCAACACACATCCTCTTTCAATTACAACCTTTTGTTGCTTAATAAGATCATTCCCTTCCTGGAAGCAGTCTTGCCCCCAAAATCTCCTACCCCTCCCTGTCCCTAGAATGTCTGAGTAATCGATGCAGGATGGAAAGAGGGACTCCTGTAAGGCATTCTGAGCCTGGAAGATGATCAAAAGCAGGGAGGAAGGAGACCTGATTGAATCTCAGAGATATCTTCCCAGGGGCTTTGGGGCTCACAGGAGGTTTTGATACAAGAGGAAAGATCACACAGTGGTTTAGAGCACAGGCTGGGGGATCAGATCAACCTAGGATCACATCCCAGTCCTACGACTTACTCTCTTGATTTTTCTGAGCCTTCCTTTCTAATCTGTAAAATGGGGACAGCATCTGAACCAATCTTGAGGGTAGAGGTGAGAGCAAGCGTTGTCTAGCTCCTGGCTGATGGTGAGCACTCCCAAAGTGTCTGCCACCATGAAGAGCATCGCTGGGATGGCACAGAGCACCAGCCTTGATGGAGGGAGACGAAGCAGGGGTGCAGCACGATGGGGGAGGGGAGGGGCTGCCTTAGCCAAGATGGCTGAGTGAGCCCAGAGCCTTAGACCGCAGACCTGGCCAGGCCCACGTTCCTGCAACAGACTCAGGAGCAGAACATAGAGGGAAGCAGAGCTGGCCAGACATAATGCAACATAACGGAGGAGCCAGATTATTTATTTTAAAGTCGAAAGTGGCTTCCAGGAAGATGGCCTTTTCTTTGGGTGAATCTGGGAGTTGTGCATCAGCTTAAACTCATTATCTGCACATATGGCCTTCGTACTCTGGTTCAGGGTGGGAAACAAAGGGTGGAAGAGAAAGGACGGGCAAATACGAGCTGATGAAATATCGTCCCTCAAGTGCCAGAAACCGGGATGTTTTCAGTGACGTCAAACTGGGCTTCCTGCCATGGGGATAGGGCTATCGTGAGAATATTCACAAGATTTTAATTCAGGAGTCCCTCAGTGAGGCAGAGAAAGGAAAACAAAACAAAAAAGCAATTTATTTTATGTACCCTTGTCTTTCATCCCCAAAGCGCACACACGCGCGCGCACACACTCACACACACTATATGGTGCCCCAGAAGCTCACAGCTGGAAAGGATCAGCGTTGATCTCTCTCACTCCACAATGACAGTGATAATGAAGATAATGGCAATGATGATGGTGAATATCAGCTGAGCATTTACCAAGTGCCGGACAAGGTGCTAAGTGTTTTACGTGTTTCATCTCGTTGACTATTCCCCAAAATAGGATGAGGTATGATTAGTCCCATTTTATAGATCAGGAGACTGAGGTTGAATGGCCTAGAGTCACACAGCTAATACATGGGAGAAAGCCAACATTCAAACCCAGGCAGCCTAACCACCATGTAATGCTGCCTCTATAGAAATAGGGAAACTGAAGTTCACAGAGGGGCGGTGACTCACTTGAAGTCACATAGCTCTTTTTGTAATAGAATGAGGGCTAGTATACAAGTCTCCTAGGTCCTGATTCAGTGACCCTTCCATTCCATCCCGTTGTCTCTTAACATGTACACATGCACGTACACACACACGTGTGCGCACACACACACACATATACACACAGTGAACATGTATCTGCTCATCTCCAAGCTGTTTAAATCACTAATTAAAGCAGCCGTCTGGGGTGCAGACAAGGGGTAAGGGTTGGACCTTAAGATAACAAATGCTGAGATGAAAGACCTGCTTTGCCAGCTGCAAACGCTGGTGCTCATCATCTCACTCTCTCTTATTTTAATAAGTGTTTCATTATCTGCTCCCCCGCCCTTGATCAGAGCGCTGATGCAGGTCCAAGGTGCCAGCCTGTGCGGCAGGAGGAGCCCAAGCTGGCAGGTTTGTTCAATGGCATCAGGTTGCAGAAATACCCGCTCAACCCATCATCTGCTCCTGGCGAGGGGCGGGGGGTGGGGGGGGCGTGCAAAGTGCTTATTTCCAAGGCCCCTCCCTTTGCTGTGTCCCAGCCAAACATGAACAAATGTTCCTGATTTTCTTCTTAACAGCTGATGAAATAGGCCAGAAGAGCAGCCCTCTATAAAGAGGGGTCCTGAAAAGGGGTGGCCCAGCCACCAACATTTGCTCTTCCCAGGACTGGGGAGAGAGTGGGCGCTGGACAGGCATCTGGGGAAAGGCAACATGCGAACCAACAGACAGGTATGAGGCTCCCAGAGGGCACTCATGTCGCCCTCTCTGCCCCTAAAGTACAATCTGATGGAGGCCAGTAGCCTGGCTCACTTTGCTAAGCAGGTGTGGGGTAGGGCAGGGCAAGACAACCAGGAGAGATGCCCTTACACCTTAATAGGTTAGCCTTTCCTGACTTTAAGTTGCTAAGGCCCTCAGAGTCTTCTGGGCCAGCACTCTCATTTCACAGACAGGAAAGCAAGTTCAAGAATGGAAGTGACTCACCCAAGGCCACATTGATGACCCAGAAGAGTTATATTTCGAATCTGCTGTTTCCTCCCTTCCTAACCTCCTCCCTGCCGTGAGCCTTTGCCTCGATACACCCTTGCATACCTGTCTTTGCACAGCGCCAACCTCCAACCCACCCCTCAGACCATGACAACCTCCTTTAGCAACTCAAGGAGCTAGTCCCAACCGACATGCTATTTTTTATGGGGGAAGGTAATTTTTTTTTTTTTTTTTTTTTTAGGCAAAGCAACCCTTGGTTGACCTCACAGATTGCAAGGACCTTGTCAGCTTACGATCCCTTATTTTTTATCTTTTATTCCTACAGCACCTGGTCTTCCTAGGTGGTCTCCCATCCAAGTACTGACCAGGCTCGACCCTGCTTAGCTTCTGAGATCAGACAGGATCGGGCTTGTTCAGGGTGGCATGGCCGTAGAGGGGAAGGTACTTTTTGGATCAACCTAAGGTGTTCTAACACGAACTCCAGATGAACTTCTGCTTCTAGAAAGTGCCCTGGAACTTTCACTGATGCACTGCCATTTCATCCTCGGGTTGGGTGAAGATACCCCGAGGGACAGCCATTTGAATGGATTTGGGGACAGGGGCAGCAAGGGTACAGAGTGACCAAGACTTGAAATTCTGCTGACTCGGAGATCTTGGAGTTTGCCTAGGAACTCTTTGAATCCACACATGATATGCTAAGTCTAAACACAGACGTCAGCAGCCCTGGAGTCTCAGTTCCCTCTTCTCTTCAGAGCATGTGGGGGGTGGGGTGGGGGTGTTGGGTAGAGAATGAGTGGAACACAGGAGTTGCCAGCCCTCTGGGCCTCGTGCTCACACCCAGGTTCCAAGGGCAGGGCTGTTCCGGGCAGGCTTCCCATCACAGAAAAACAAGAGTCACTAAAAACAAAACAAAACAAAACAAAACAAAACAAAAAAACCCCTTTTGTTTTCTGGACCTATGGAATGTCTTGAAGACACATCCAGAGACAGCAGCTCCCCCACCCTTTCCTCTGTCTCCCCACGCCTGCTCTTCTACTCAAAATGAAAAGCATGCTGATCTTCCTTTACAACAACTGTCCTCTAGCATGTTGGATGGCAGCTAACGAAAACATTAGGTGGGCTACATTAAAAGCAAGAACCTCAACTCTCTTTCAGGGTCCTCGTGGTTTCCATCACCTTTGCAGGGGACTCGGGGGACATGGGAGGGGGACTGTGCAATGAGCACACAGTTTCCAGCCAAGAGAAAGATGAAAACTTCCACCAGCCACTATGAAGCCACTGCACGGTCTTTGATTTGCTCATTTGTGCTCGCTTGGGGTGCAGAGAGAAGGGAGGGAATTAGAGAAAAACAAAATGAGGCAACAATCCCTTCAGTGTCCCTTCAGTGTCAAACAGCCCCATACATGACAAAGAAGATGCTCTTCACAGATGCCAGCAGCCGCCTTCCTTCCCAAGGCCTCGGCAGGACACAGACTCAACATACAGGGCCTCTGGGGTCGGACAACAGGACACATAGCAGGTTTCCACCAATAACTGTGAAATGACCAGATGAATGTGGCCTGTAGACCCCAGATTGGGGAAGCGGGGTTTCTTGTTGACTGCTATGACATTTACCACTTGAGCCTAGGCTGCTCAAGTCTTTAAGGGGCCCCAATTGTCGCCACCTGGTGCCTCCGTTTATTTGTGCCCAGAGAGAGGACAGATAAGAGAGGATATGATACACTCAAGACCCTCATCCGGCCACAACAGGAAAGGATCTGGCCAGATCCGGGGGACAAAGGTACAAATTTTACAGAAAGGGTACATTCAGCGATTTGGGATTCGGACTCCAAAGAAACCTCAAAAAATTAATTCTTCCATCCATTTTCTCCACACGAATTTGCTGTCAGTGTACAGTTCCTCTTGTTTTTATTTTTCGGGTGGTTAATTTTTATTCATCCATAGACCCTGCCAGCCTCCCAAGAAAAACCACCTCCAGATAAGCCAAGCTTCCCAGCACACGGTGCAGTTGCAACTGAGGAACCCCGCCCGCGTACTCGACCCTCTGCCCGGGTCGGGCTGTGCGGCCGGGTGCTCCGCTGGGCGAGGCCCCGCGTGTGCTGGAGAGTCTGTGGCTGTCTATCCTGGATTTCCGCGCGTTTGTCTCGCAGGAGCCAGGACTCGCGTTCCTGTGGGTGAAAGGGCCAGGGAAGGGCGCCCCCTGGCGGGAGCCAACTCGCCTCAAACCAGCCGGGTCCCAAGCTGGCGCGAACCCACCCGAGCCGGTCAGCCTTCCAGGCGGACGCCCACTACACCCCCTAAATCTGGACATGCCCAAGGTTCGCATCCACCGAGCGCTCCACGGATTCTCTGCTTTCGCGAACCGCACACACAGGGTAGGGGGATCAGGGGGGTCCCCGGAGGAAAGCGTGGCGCTCCCACCCCGCCCCTCTGCCAGGGACCCCAAAAGCAGCCCGCCCTCAGTGCCCTGCTGGGCCCAGCAACCTCCCGGCCCAGACCTTCGCTCCTAATTCCTTCTGTCTACCTGCCCTAGAGTGGCGAAGCGCGCACCCCCTCCCTCAGGGCGCAGCCCTCGCCGAGACCCCGAACCTTGTAACCACACCTGCCACCCCCCGCCATTCTGCTGGAGCCCCCCCAGTCACCCACCCAGAGCGCTCGGCGCCGGCTGGTGCTGCACCTGTCCGGGGGGGAAGCCCCCAGGCCTTGGTGGACTCGGGGCAGGGAGGGGAGCGAGCACGTCTTCCCCGCCCCCTCCCCATTTAGTTTCAGTAGAACTTGGTTCCAGGGCTTCCCCCAGACCGCCCTGGGATCCCCTCAATTCCACCCCTCCCCACCGTGCCCCACAGTCTCCCAGGGGGAGCGCGCGTGGGTCTCCATGTCCCCGGGGACGCGGCGGTGGGACGCACGGAGGGCACGGAGGTGCAGAGCTCCTACCTTCCGGAGGCAGCGGCGGGACCCCGCGCCAACTCCCGCCGGCGGACGCGAGGGAAACTTTCCCCGGGCGGAGAGGCGCGCTCGAAACTTGCTGGGCGCCGGCTGCCTTCCTGGCGGCGGCGTGTCCGGGGACCGGCTGGCGCGAGGCGGCGGCGGCAGCGGCGGCTGCGCTCGCTCGGGGCTCGGGGCTCCGGGCTCGGGGCCGGGGCTCGGGCGGCCTCGCGCGGATCCGCCGTGGATCGCTCGCTGCTGCGTCCGCCCGGCAGCCTGGAGCCCCAGAGATGCCGGCGGCAGCTGCAGCTGTCCGCCCGCCCGCCCGCCCGCCAGCCCCACCTCCCAACCACCGCTCCGTCCCTCCCTCTCCCCCGCGCTCCCGCCCCTCCCCAAACGTCCTCCCCTTCAGTCTCCAGTCGCCGCCGCCACCACTGCCTTGGCGGCCGCTGCGAAGGCACGTCTCCTCTGGCGGGCTGCTTCTAGCCTCCTCCCCGCGTTCGTCTCCGCCTTCAGTAGAGCGTCCAGGCCTTGCTCCGGGGGCACGGGGGCCACCTTCTGCCCCTCTCCCCTGTCTTTGCCGCCTGCTCGCCTCCCTCTTCTGCTCGTGGGCCCTCGCTCCGTCTCATCTGAGAAGATACGTTGGGAAAGCGGGCACGGTGGCACGCTAGACCTGGAGTATTTATTCGAGGAAAACTTTAAGCTGCACCCCTCGCCCTGTGGCCCACCTGCAGTATTGGAGGGGGGTGACCCTCCATCCGGACCTCGCTCATTCCTGAGCTTCCCGATGTCCTGGGAGTACCTGCTGAAAGCCAGGGGGATTCACCCTCCTTGTGCTGCTTTAGATTGTTGCAGATAACAGAGGCCACTGGAGGGTTGCAGCAGGGATAAGCCGGACCCCAGATCAGATGCAAATGACTTCATCACAAGAGGCCAGATCTGTGTCTCCAATCTCGGGACTTATCTTTTCATCTTTGTGCTGCTGCCACAAGCACACACCCTGATAGCCCCTCCTCAGCCTGAATACATAACCACTGAGAGATTTCACCTCTGAACCTCCTCTGTAAGGCACCTACCCACCCTGCCGGCCCTAGACAAATGTGTAAGCCAGCAGATCAAAGCAGACAGCCCAAGTGAAAGTGCTTGCTAACCCCAGACCAGAGGGGCTCGTCTCTTTCCTGGGCAGCTCTCTTTTGAGTCCCAGCTCTGAAGCTTCCATACCTGGTGTCTGCTGGCCCTGGACGCTCAAGCACACAGAAGTTCTGCAGGAGGCCCCTTGGTCGACTGATTCATACTAAGGAATGAGTGACTGATAAGAGTTGAACCTACTGCAGTTTCGGATATGAATGTTGGTGACGCCAGGCCATGGAGCAGAATGGCTTTTTTTGCCCACGTTCCAGGAAAAGGATACAACCTTCTAAGGACTTTGAGGATGGCTGGTCCTTTCAGCCATTTCACTGAGTTGCTGGGTAAATTGAAGAAGGCCTAATAGAGTAGCAGTGTGGCTAGGAGAAAAAAAAAAACTGGGATCTGCAATTTTTAAAGGGACTCAGCGTGAGCAATGTTTAACCCAAGGAGAGAAAATCTCTAATAGTGCAAATTCAGTATCACAAGGACAGGGAAAACGGTAAAGGGCCTCAGGCTCCACACTCACCCCTTCAGCTGCCAAAACAGGGTTGGAAGGAGAGGCTGACCCTTTGTGCTGAGAAACCCCACAGGCCTTGCGTTTATGGAATGCTATTGGAAGAGGCTATCTGTGTGGGCCTCCTTGGACACAAGGCGCCACATAAATTTAAAGAGGAAAAAAACATGAGCCTACAGTGAGGGTGCTGGGGCCTGGGAAGTGGAGGCCAGAGACAGCAGGAGGGAGGGATGGCGTTTCTGAGGGTCTGGGGGATTGGTAGAAGTAGGCAGGAGGAAGTGGGGGAAGGGAATGTGCAAGGAGGCAAGAACCCAGCAGGCCAATTGGACAACTCAGATACCCAGCTGAGAAGATAGTTCCAGTTCCAAGTCCAAGTTCCCTAGACCTCAGCCATTCCCTTGCCTCCAACCAGATTCTGGCCCTATCTGCACACCAGATAGAACCATTTGCTTAATAGCTTTCTTTAAATCAATTCTTGTTTTATTTCTTTTTTTTTTTTTACTGAAATGTTTTGCAAAGAAATGTTATATCATTACCATAAATGGAAAACCAGCATCACATTACTATAAATAGAAAGTAACCATAAAAACAAATACAATGAAAATAAAG
The DNA here is from genome assembly GCF_902729225.1 of Pteropus medius. Lineage (NCBI taxonomy): Eukaryota > Metazoa > Chordata > Mammalia > Chiroptera > Pteropodidae > Pteropus > Pteropus medius. The sequence continues at coordinate 18,009,629 of NW_024340696.1, read as the reverse complement.
CAGTGTTATTAAATTCTAACAATGTATACTTAACCACAATAAAAATATATATATATCCACTAAGGTACTGCAGCCTAAGAAAGAGCTGGGGGCCCACTGTCTATAGAAAAGAGAGATTAGTAGGCGCTGGAAGGGTGTTAAAGACACATTAGCAACAAACTGAGACTCCCAGGTTGTGATCGAAAAGATTACCAGAGAGAAGTGGAAAGAGACTCCCCACCCCCAACTCCTGGGGAGGTCAGTTAGGGTACTGAAGGCCCATGGATGCATGCCCTGAAATGTCCTTGAAGATCTCTGACATCCTACAATTGAGAAACACGATTCTAAGTGTATTAAGCAAGAAGCCCTTTTTCTCAAAGGTTAGGAGCCCCAAGAGTTTAGTCCTGGCCAACAGAAGGCGATCCTGGTCCTGGTGGCAGAGAGCCCGCCTCCCTCTCGCAGACCTTAGGGACATCACTCCCTTCTCTGGCTTCGGTGTCTCCACTGACACAATTGGGCGACTGGACAAATAAATGGTCTCTAGAATCCCTTTCGCTTTTCTTTGATGAAATCAAGAAAGGAACCAAGGTTGTGACTTGTTGGGAAACTGGGAAGGAGAGAAGGAAAAGGAAGGGAACCGGGAGTGGGGGGGGGAGCGTGAACGAGAGCCAGCGGTCCTCGGGAGGGAGTGGAGACGGCGTGAAGGCCGCTGTTGACTAACTGGAATCTAGATTGTCATGCGCCCAGAAGCCCAGAAGAGACCTGGCCCAGAAGGGTCTAGACTCTCCATTCTGGAACGAACCTCACGGACAACTTGTTGTAATTTAACCCCCTTGTTTTACAGATCGAGAAACTGAGGAAGAAACACGGACTAGATCCCAGTCGGAGAGCTAGCTGGGTGCTGAACAGAGGCCTCGTGACTCCCAGGCCAAGGCCCTTTCCACTCCCCTGGTGTTTGAGGTCGAATAGAAATGGTTCTTTTGAAAATTCTCACCTCTCCACCAAGGGCCTCTTAGACTGTTTTCTCTGGCACCTGAAAGCCCCAGACGCACCGGGGTGTGGCTGGTGCTGGACAGCCTAGGTGCTGTGCCTCAGTCACCGGGCCCAAGGCGTGTGGGGCAAGCACCCGCACACCAGCATCCTGAGGGCACTAATGGAAAGAGTCTTAAACCAGGGTTCCACAAACTGGAGATCTCATCCTGGCGATCTGGACAATTTTCTTCCCTCTCTGGGCCTCGGCAGCCTCATCTATAAAATGAGGCATTTGGTTTCAAATTGAGCTGGCAGGTCCTGCTCCTAGGGACCTAAGGACCAGGGAAAGGGAGAGAAATCTCTCTCCTAGCCAGAAGTAGGTTCCCTTTTCATCCGTTTCGAATGATGGTGCCTCACATAAGATTTCAAGGAGAAAATGTCCTTCACTTAAAAAGAATTTTAAATCGCTGGAAGGGATGATCTCTTGCTCCTAACATTTATGAATTTATGGTTGAGTAGACTGGGAGCTTCTCAAGATCTGGGACCCTGCCTTGCTCATCTCTAGGTCTCCAGAAACTGGCACAGAATTGATGCTCAGAGGGATGTTGGAGGCCACTTCCTCACGGTGCCTCCGTGATCCAGCCACTTAAACTCTCTGAGCCTCAGCTGATGCATTTCTAAAATGGGAATCATAACCACACCTCTGGCATTGGGTAGCTGTGAGAGTCTCATGGAAAGCTCTCAGCACAGCCCCTGGCACATACTAAGTTCTCAATGAAAGTGAGCCTAATGCATGAATGGATAGCTAGCTGGACGATGCCAGATGGGCCAGATCCCTTTCCCAGGAAACAACTTGACATCACAACCTAGCTTTTTAGAAGCAGTCTGCATTTTAAATATTTAATCATTGCCTCTCTGATTTTTTTCTGAATTATCTCTTTTTGTATGTAATTTGCAATCATTTCCCCAAAAATGACAGTTCATTAAATGTACAACTAAGTATGATTGAATTTGTTTATCTTCGCAATGATTTTCATAGAAATAAATTTGCAAATCTTAAGAGTGTCCTTCAGGTGGTTGAAGAACATGGTCTTGACCTTCCTGGACCTATTGCAGGGATCCCCACCTCTTTCTCTCTTTTTCTCCCACAGGCCATGGCCAGCCTCTCCGAGTGATTTCAGCATAAGACCCAGGGGCTGGCCTGCCAAGGTCCTCCTCCACCCCTAGGAATGCTGCTGGCAGGCAGCAGGAAGAAAGGGATGGTACTCACTTCCTCCCTCTACCCTCCGCAGGAAAGGAGGCAAACTCTGGATGGCTGTGCTGGGAGGGGCCCGGGGTCCAGCTTCCTCTGGGTGCTGTAGCCTGGCTTTCCAGAAAGCAGAGTCCTGGGAAAAGATCCTGCCAGGTAAGGTGGCTGCTCATCTTTCATCATTCGCCTTTATTTTCTTTATCAGCTGATACTAAATAATACAATAGTGATAGCTGCCATTCATGGAGTGCTTACTTGGGTCATGAGATTACGTAAACTCAGATTCTAAGTCTGGCTACGTTTTTCGCCAGCTATGTGGCTTTGGGCAAGGTTCTTCGCCTCTCTGTGCTTTAGACTCCTAATCTTTAATGTGAGGAAAGGGAATGTATATTGTGCGCCAGGCACTGTGATAAGGCCTTTAGAGCAACAGCTCACTTAAGCCTCCAAACAACTCCGTTAGGTAGGGATGGCTAGGAAGCCTGCTTCACAGAGAAGGAAGCTCAGAGAGACCTGCCCCAAGTCACCCGGTGAATAAAGAACTGAGATTCAAACATTTCTCTTTCCACTTCCATCAGGATCGTGAAGTGTAAAGGTGTGTGTGTGTGTGTGTGTGTGTGTGTGTGTGAGAGAGAGAGAGAGAGAGAGAGAGAGAGACAGAGACAGAGACAGAGACAGAGAGACAGAGACAGAGACAGAGAGAGAAGGTCAGGGGTCCTTGGGCCATTCTGGCATTGAACTTTTTGGCTGTGTGGCCTTGGCGAAGTGGCTTAACTTCTCTGAGCTTCCTTCCTTTTCTGTAAAAGGTGATGATAATAACTACCACATAGGGCAGTTGTAAACACTGAAGGAGGTGATGTTCGTGTAACAAATGCCTTTGTTTAAATCACCTTTCTCATCCACGTAGATTTACAAGTTTGGAACTCAGGGTTCCCCAGTACAACTCAATCACGAGACAGATATTTCAGAGGCACCATTGTGGGACAGGAACTGGCTCCATACCTGGACACTCAAACCTGAGTAAGAACAAAGAATGTGCATGGTCCTGGCCCTCATTTAAATTTAAAATACAATCAGTTGATTTTAAATTAAGACTCGTCTTGTGCCCCAGCTCAGCCATTTTACAGATGAAAACATTGAGATCGAGCAGGGGTGATCTGCCAACAATCGACTTCAGGGTTTAGGGGAGCTTGAGTCCTGCTTCCCACATCAGTGCTCCTGTGGCCAAACCTCCTGCTTCATTTTAAGCTCTGTGATCCTCAGAGATGGATACTGTCTCTCCTTTGTGAACTACTAGTCCCCACACTTCTGATTCCAAGTCCAGAGCCTCTTATACCTCCCATCCCTCTTCTGTAGTCTGATGCAGACGACTCCCAAAGAGACAGAAATGGGAAGGCAAATACATATCATCAGTCAACCAGAGGCCTCCGGCAACATACAGGAGTTGCCCCAGAAAGCCCTAGAAGTGGGTCCATGGCCAAGAGCTCTTCTGGTCTCATTTGAGTCGCTAACAATCCAGCCTGGGAGTAACAGTGACTAAGATCAATTTGCCTGCAGCATCAGAATCTTGCAGCTCTTGTCTGGGGCAGATTAGACAGACTTGGGCTGAAACCTCACCCCACTGCAACCTTGGGCAAGTCACTTAACCTCCCTGAAGCTCGATTTCCTTCTCTGCAAAATAGAGATAGTAAATATCTCTGGGGGGTTGGACTGATGAGTTGAAATAGCACATAAAAAGTACCTGCAGAAGGCACGCAGTAAATATTCAGGACCGTCGTTCCTGTTTTCCTTGCAGACCGAGTCCCTTTGATACGAGAAGCCTTGACAGCCTACTCTGTGCTGAGAGGGAGGCAAAGCTACAAAAGCCACAGCCAAGAACTTAACTGAGCTCTTACTAAATCCCAGCACTTCACTAACCACTGTGCCTCTATTTATTCCTCCCAACAATCCTATAAAGAAGGCTCTATTATTGCCCTCATTTTACAGAGAGGAAAACTGAGGCTCAGAGGGTTTAAGTTACCTGTCCTTGATCACCTGGCTGCTGAGTGGCAGAGCTGGAATTGAAACCCAGTCGTGTTCCAGAGCCCAGGTTCTCTATCCTGACTTACACAATGACTTACCATTGTCCCCATTTTACAGACGAGCGAAGTGAGTTTCAGAGGGGCGGAGAGACTCACTGAGCAGGAGGACAGAGCTAGAAGGAACCTCAGATGTTCTGACTGCAGTGCCAGGACTTTTGAGACAAAGGACAGGAGACTGGCCTATGGGTTCCCTCTAGCCAGGCAGGGCTGCCTGCTTTGAAGCTAAATGACCCTACAGGAATCATGCAGGGCCCTCAGGTCCCTGGACTGTGCTGGGCGTGGTGACGAGAAGGCCAGTCTACCTCCTGGTCATTACTTTTGATGTCCGTTCTATATTCTGGGGTGCCAGTCAGCTGCGGAGAGTAGAACCCGTCAGCCGCAGAGAATCCAAGGAACCTGGATTCACGCTGGGCCATCTCTGGGTTCCAGGACAAATCTGCACCCAGCTGTCACTGTCACAGGCCCTGTTCCTGGCACCTAGGTAGCACGGGCTGGCTCCTACCCCCGACTTTCTTCAATCTTTTCTTTTTCCCTTTCACCCCCTTCTTTCTCTCTCCCTTTGTGCAGGTTGAATTATATTCCCCCAGAAGATGCTGAAGTCCTAACCCTCAGGACCATATTTGGAAATAATGTCTCTATAGATGATCAAGTCAAAATGAGGTCATTAGGATGGGCCATATTCCAATATGACTGGTGTCCTTAGAACAAAGGAGAGGAGAGGGGAGAAGTTTGGATACAGAGACAGATCAGAGGAAAGACAATGTGAAAACACACAGAGAACGTCTTGTGACAACAGAGGCAGGGGCCCGACTAATGCAGCTTAAACCCAAGAATGCCAAGGATCGCCGGCCACCGTCGGAAGCTAACAAGAGGCAAGGAAAGATTCTACCCAGAATCTCTGAAGGAGTGCGACCCTGACCCCACTGTCACCTTGATTTCAGACTGCCGGATTACAGATCTGTGAGGCCATACCTTTCTGCTCTTTAAAACCATCCAGTCCGTGGGACTTTGTTATGGCAGCCCTAAGAAACTAGGCTCCCCTCTCTCTTTGCTCCCCCACTTAGTCTCCATGTCACAAACATACATTTCAAGACGACCAGGCTCAGAAGAAGGGACCTTATGTCAGATCCTCACTGACAAATGTGCTCTGTGCCTGCTGACCCTGGAACAGCTACGCAAAACGGTAGGACCCCAGAGGCCTCTCCTGCTCCTTGGAAACGGGGTCCTTGCTTAACTAATGTTATAGAGCACGTGCTATGTGCCAGGTGCCCTTCTAAGAATATTTATTTTTGGAGTATTTACCACTATCATTATTCCCACTTCACAGATGGAAAAACTGAGGCACAGCGTGGCTAAGTAATTTGACAAACATTGCACAGCCAAGCGATGGAACTGGGATTTAAACTCAGCTCTGGAACCTGAGCTCTTAACCATTTTATTTTGCTGCCTCTAGTAGCGTTATCCTGTTGTCAGCTTTCTCATCCGTTAAATGGGAATGACTAACAACTGCAGGAAGAAAATGACACCCTGTTACGTGTGCTGGGATCCTTAGTCTCATCAGGGAGCTCACAAGGCTTTGGAAATGAAAGACACTGTGTGTGTGTGTGTTTGTATGTATAAGAGTACGTGTCCGTGCTTGTATGTATGTGTGTGTACGATGGTACATGTTTGTGCTTACGTGTGTGTCTATACTTGTGTGTACATGCCTGTGCTTGCATGTGTGTGCATATAAATGTAATGGTATGCATCTGTGTGTGTGTGATGGTGCATCTCTATGCTTGTGTATACATGTGTGTATCTGCATGTGTTTCTGTGTGTGTGTGTTGGTACATGTCTGCACTGTTTAATGGCATCTTTTTTGTTTTCAGAAAGAGGATGATTCACTTACTCAAATTAATGTTCACATTTTGACTGACTCATTTAATGGGAACAGCTAGTTCGTGTGCCAATATGTGAACTGACCTTCAAGACCCTTCCACCAAAAAAATACGGAGTATATCTTGTTCTTGCGTTAACAAGCGTTGGACAATGATCTGCTTTCCTGTGACTTTTTCTTGTTTTTCACAGCGCTGCCTGCTGACCTCCATCTAGCATTCTGACAAAAGAGGATGTGTGAGAGCTTGCGAAGGAAGGCAGGGAATGAGGACTTCCAGAAGAAAAGAAGTATCTCAGTTTATCAAAAGCGATGTTCCCAACTGACTTGCTTTGCAGATGAGGAGCCGCATGCCTCGCAGTGGATAAGTGGCAGCCGAGTTCATCCATTGCTTGGCAGCGGAACCAGGGCCGAGCCCGTTAGTCCAGCTGTCCATTTCTCTCCTTCTAGTGTTTCTTCTTCCCAGGTTTCTCTCCTCTGCTATGCCTGCCTGATTCCTTGCTTTTTATTCCAAATAGGTAAACCTCTAATAAACCTAAGAGTCAGGCTTATGCCTGATTTATCCCCCAGTTACACAGGAGCCAGAGCCAATTATGAGGTGGATAAAAGGCTCCATGTGCAGTTTTTAGAAATGCTTCCCCAGCATAAACAGCTTAGCTTCATAAAGCTCCCCAAGAATGTTTGCTCAGTGGCTCCATTTTTTTTAAGAGGCTGACCTTTGCTGCAAGACCGTGGGTCTGCTTGGAGGAGTGCAGCCTAGCAGATCGCAGTAGCCCATGACTGAGCGTGATGAGCCACTCACTTTGGGATGGCTTTGTCCAGCGTTTAATTCACAGCATCCAGCCCATGGTACAGTCTCAAAAAATATTTCTAGCGAATGAAGAAATGACTTAAATAATCAATAAAGATTAGCTTTAGCAAACCAGAATTAGGAGATCAAATCCTCGAAAGGGGAAAATATCAAATAGCATATCCTTTGTGGCCAAAGAGATTTCATGCTGATTATCTGTGTCACTGAGCACCTGTTATCAGAAACACAGTGCTGTGTTCTGGGACGTGATTCCTCAAATCAGAGGTTCCATTCATCCAGCCAATATTTTAGAGTAGTGTCCATGTGCCAGCAGTTACGCTAGGTAAACACTAGGCATAGAATGGTGAATCTGACAGATGTGGCCCCTGCTTTTGTGGTGTTCACAGATCACAGGGAAGACTGTCTCCTTCCGGATTTGCTAGACATGGGGCTGCCCTGTGAATGTAGAAGTGCTCCCAGTTCCTCCTCATGTAGGAAGGCAGGGAAGACTCCTGAGGTCCTCCTACAGGAGTGGCAGGTGTCTCTTCACCCCTCCTTAGAGGTCCAGCCAAGTCGAGAAACAGCACTTTATTAGAGATAAAAACCCACTGAACAACCCTCACCCCACTTGCCATAGCCTGGAACCACTGCCCCCTAAAACAAACTAACAAGAGCTCAATGGGAACAGTTAAGCCCTAAGAGGGCTCTGTGGAGATGCGGGACATCAGTAGATCAAAGTTCTCGCTCCAGGTTTGCTGGTGGCATGATGGTGGCCTGGACAGGGCTCTGTTTTTTCTGAGTGGTCCAGGGTGGATGAGATGAGCCATGAGTCCCTTCTAGCTTGGACCTCTTAAATATCTACAGTACCTCTCTTTTCTCTGTCTTTTCTGCCCCTCTGCCTGTCATTCCCCACTCAGGATCCTGCTGATGCCTGAATTGTCCTGTGGAATTCTTAGTAGTGTGCTCTCACTCTTAAAGGCAAGTTTCCTAGGGACCACTAGCTGAGTCGTGCACAAAAGACTCAGGAAACCCCAGGGTCGTGGGGAGACTTTCAGTACTGGGCCAAGAAGTCTAAGTGCAAAAATGCTTTTGCTGCTGGTCCAGGGTCACAGAGAGCACCTGGGCTTAGGGCTTGGGAGACCCCTGCCACTATGCACCTGGCCACTCTGTGGCTTGCCAGAGACTGTGATCCAGGCCCTTTCTCTCTGTCATCCACAGAGGTGTTCACTTCTACTAGGTCCTCCCCACTGAGCACCTGACCCAGACACGCACCTCCGAGAACAAGTAGAAAATTAATCAAAGAGCAGGCCTGCATTTGTCCTTGTTGCTTCTCAGAATAAAAGCTGAAGTCCTTACAGTGACCTGCTAGGCCCAACCTGATTTGTCACCCAGCCACTGCTTTATATAATTTCCTTCCATCTTCTACCTTGCTTATGACAGAAGTAACAGTGTGTGAGTTCTGGAACCAGATCATGAAAGTTCTCTCTCTCTCTCTCTCTCTCTCTCTCTCTCTCTCTCTCTTTCTCTTCTTCTCTCTCCCCTCACTCTGGGGAAGCCAGCTGCCATAATCAGAGGTCCACATGGTGAGGAACTGAGGCCCCCAGACACCAGTCATGTAGGTGCATCATCTTGGGAACAGATCCTCCAATCCTGCTCAAACCCTCAGGTGACCATAGCCTCTGCTGACATCTTGACTACAACTTCGGGAAATGCCCCAAACCAAAACAGCCTAGCTGAACATTGTGAATTTCGGCCCCACAGAGCTGTGTGAGATATGGTTTTATGCCACCGTGAGAGTGATTTGGTTGCAGCATTAGCTAATCCATGGAGTGCAGACTGGCCCGAGGGCAGAGAGGCTCCTGGGAACTTAGGGTGAGGATGGCAGAGAAGGAGGCTCTGCAGAGGACAGTGGTCCTAGAGTGGATGGATTGGAAGTAAAGGCACCACAGTGGTGATGATTGCTGGGGGTTGCCATATACCTCTGAGCTTCACATGCATCTGCTCATGTCATCTTTACCCACGGTCCTGTGTTGTGGGTATTATTTATCATCCTCCATTTAAAGAGAAAGAGACTGAGGCTCAGAGGGGTCGAATGAGCTCCCTGAGGTCACAAAGTCTATGCAGAGCAGAGTCAGAACTTGGCCAGAGACACACTGAACCCAAAGCTGTGCCCTGACCCATTACACTGCCTTTTTAGACAGAACCCAGGAAAGCCAGGTACTCAGAAGGGATTTCAGCACGGGAACATGAGCAACAGTCAGGTGGGTTTGTGATTGGCTGCCACTGGGGAAAGGAGGAGCTGGAGGTGCTGGAGGGCTACAAAGCTTGCAAGTTCAGCCTCGGCCAAAGGCCTCTGGGTGGTCATGATGGGTGAGGGACACCTTCACACAATGTTAAATAGCCCTAGGAAGTAGGCGACTCAGGTTCTAAATGTGTGATTTTGCTGTGGGAACTCAAAGATGGCCATTTGATGGAGTAAAACTTACCTGCTATAACAGAGACTCCAAATACAGAGACTCCAATACTATTAAAATGTTTCTCCCTCATGTAATAGCTCCAAGATTGACAGATTGCTTCCAGTCACTTTTCCACTGAAGTCATGGTCATCTGAAAATAGGTCCCTGGCATTACCAGATTCTAGCCAGTGGGAAGGGGAAAGATGACGTAGAAAAAAGGTCTACCCAGGGTCTTAAGACACGGTCTGGGAATAGCACCATGACTTGCACTCATAATCTTTTTACTGGAACTTGTTCAGTGGCCATGTCCAGGTGCAGAGAAAGCTGGGAAATGTAGTCTACTTGGGCAGCCATTTGCACACCTACAGTTGCGTTACAGCAGAGGAAGAGGAAGGGGGCTTTGGTGAACCACCAGCAGCCTCTGCATCAGGGGATTACTGAATGTGACTTGACCCAACAGACAGGCTAGTATAAGCTTAATCCGGACTGCTTCCCGCCACACACACTTTTTAAAAATCTTTTAAAGGTAATGAACATGTTTGAGACACTTGGGAGCTGAAGAACCCTTCCCCAGAAAAATATACATACACATAATTGTTATGAATTGAATGTATTTCTCTGAAATTCATATGCAAAACCCTGACCTCCAACATGATTGTCTTCGGAGGTGGGGCTTTTGGGTTTAGGGGAGGTCGTGAGGGTGGAGCCCCCATGATGGGATTAGTGCCCTTATAAAAAAAAAAGAAAAAGAGACTAGAGCTTCCTCTTGTCATCATATGAGGATATAGCAAGAAAGCAGTCTTTTGCAAACCAGAAAGAGGACCCTCACCAAATACCGAATCTGCTGGCACCTTGATTTTGGACTTCCCAACCTCCAGAGCTGTGAGAAATAATTGTCTGTTGTTTAAGCCACCTAGTCTGTAGTATTTTGTTATAGTTGCCTGAGCTAAGACAATAATTTGGCATACAATTTCAGAGGCTTTAAAAAGCCTTTGGGATCCATGGACTTCAAGTTAACTCCTGATTTAGAAACTGGTCATAAATGCGTTAATCATTACAACTTAGCTCTGAGCTTCCTGGCAGTCAAAGCAAAAAAAGATACTAGGTTCTATAGCTCTCATTTGTCTTTGGGGTCGGGAGAAGCATATTAAGTGCCACCACCATCTGTGAGGAATTTACCTCTTGGCGGCAAAATATTACCTTTTATTTTTCCATCATGCAGGAGCTACAGATTGCCTGGGAACCCCAACCTGCAAAGATGGCAACATCACCTTGAAACGTAAAACACTACCAGCTTCCTTTTCTCAACAATAGACTGTCATCCGCCTGGGGTGTAAACACAGCTCCTCGTTTGGAGGCAGGTTGCTAAACATATGCACAGGACATATGGAGGACCTGGGAGTGCAGCTGCCACCAAGAAACCTTCCAGCAGCCAACTCGGGCAGCCACTGCAGCCCAGTGACAGCCCATTCTTGCAGTCCCTTCGAACAGCCCAGAGACACAGGTGCTGGGGACATCCTGCCTGGCTGCTCTCCTGAAGAGCAAGAGGCAGAGTTCTGGTGACAATTCCTGGAGCAGACAGGGGCTCTCCCAGGGTCCTTCACGTGGCAGGGGTCTCAAGTCCTGCATAGGGCAGGGCCTAGGACTCCACATTGCATCATAGCCGGACCCTCTGCCAATCTGATCATCTTTCGGCCTCCATCTCATCCTCCCCATATCCTGCCAAGCTCACTACTCCTGACTCTTTCTTCTTTCTCTTTATCTGGGTTTTGGCTATTCTCATATTTTCTGTCTCTTTTCCCCCTCTTTTGGTGCGTTTTTCATCTACTTCTCTCTGTGTTCCCCTCTCGTTGATTCTGATTCTCACTCCCATTTTTCTCCTACCTCCCTGCTTTTCGTTTCTATGTCTCCTATCTTTTTCACTTCTCTTGTTTATTTCATTTACATCTCTTATTAGCTCTTTCCCTGTGTCTTTCCATCCATCTCTCTGTGAGTCTCTCAGTCTGTGTCACTGTTTTTCTTTCTGTCTTGTCAGTGCTTTCTCGGTATATGTCTCTCTCTCTCTCTC
>NW_024340696.1:17967533-17998124 GCF_902729225.1 Pteropus medius | reverse complement strand
CCCTCTCACCCCATCCTTCATCTCTGCCTCTCTTTTAACCAGTGTCAACCTCTCTCCATACTCTCATGTTGTCTTTCTTTCCTTATTCTCAGAAAAGGGACCTGGGGCCCAGAGAACCCTGTTCTGTATGATGCACAAGGACAGTTAACCAACTCAGAAACCTGAATCCGTGCCTTACATATTCCTCCTTTCCCACGGCCAATTCATGCCCTAGTCTCTGGGGTATCTCCTCATCTCCCCCTGTTCCCCAACCTTAACATACACACAGAGTGGCCCTGGAGCCCAGCCTGGCCTGCAGGCCTCTCCGTGGGCCTGGCTCCATTCCAGTCCTGGCTCCAGTGCCTGGTTGCCATGGTTACCTCGCTTTCCTCAGAGGCCACAGGGGATGGCTGGCACTGGTAGCTCGACTAACCGGGACCAGAAACATCTCCCTGGCTCCCATGTCTCTCTTCAACAGGCCTCCCTTCTCCTCTCCAAGGGACTTTAGCCTGGAGAACCCACCGCATATTTCTAAGAGGGCCATACAGGTATCAAAAGAACATTGCTAACAGTTCTTTCAAAAAGAGAAGTTAGGCCCATGGCCAGTTCATCTCAGCTGGGGTCATGACCAGGACACCGTTAGCCAAGTGTGGGTCAGACCAAGACCAAAGCTGCTGAATCCTTACTAACACTCATTCATTCAATCCTTCAATTATTCATTCATCCAAACATTTGGAGAAAGAGGGTTGGATACAAACAGGTCCCTGCCTTTGAGAAGCCCTCACAGATGATAGGGACAGACGTTGAAACACCAACCTCCCCAAGTCTAAGGGCATCGAAAAGGTGGCCCAGAGTAATGCCTGGGCCTTAGAGAGAGAACAGTTGTAGGAGAAAGAAGATGACTGAGATCTAAAGCAAATAAAACAGCCTGTGCAAAGGTACTGTAGTGTGAGAATGTGACGGTGCAGGTAAAGGTGAGCTCCATGAGGGCTATGGCCTTGAAGCCTAATTCAGTCCCTGGCAAAGTAAATGCTAAACAAATGTTGAGTGTGAGTGAATAAGTAAGTGAATGAGCTGCAAGAGGCTCAGTGGAGGCTGAAACCATAAGGTTCAGAGACGAGAGCTGAGGAGATGTATCTGAGCAGGTTTTATTAAAGACCCTTCCACCCTTCATGCCTTAGCCAACTAGGGTTTTTGTCTGTTTGTTCCTTTCATTTGTTTGTTTGCTTTTTAAAGATCTATCAGTCTGGCAGCTGTTTTGAAGATGAACAGGAGTTTGAACTTGTAAAGTTAACATCCAGAACTGAACTCTCGATCTTCCCCACCTCCCCCCAGAACCTGCAAGAAGCAGGAAGATCCATGGCCTCTCTCTCCAGTTGATGGCCACTCCATCTTTCCAGCTGCTCAGGCCAACACCCCTGATGTCATCTTCGACTCATCTCTTTCACCCCCTTCATCTGATGATCTGTCGGGAAATTCTGTTACTAACTTTCAAAATGTGCCTGGAATCCAGCCCCTTCTCCCCCCTTCTCCCACCACCATCCTCGTCCAAGACACCGTCATCTCTTGTCTGGGCTATTGCAATACTCACTAACTTTCTGTCTCCCCGCTCTGCTTACCTCCCTCCACCCCAAGCCTCTTCTTGTACAGTAGCCAAAGTGATCCTGTTAAAAACGTAAGTCGGATCGTGTCACTCTCCACCTCAAAACTCTGTGGTGGCTCCATCTCATGCCGAATAAAAGCCAAAGCCTGCGCAATGGCCTGAGTCCCTATATGATCTGCCTTCTAGCCCATCACCTCTCTGATTTCCTCTCCTACAACTCCGCACCCTTCACGTACTACAGTCTGGCCTCCTTGAACTTCTTCAAACACTTCAGGCAAATACTTGCCTCAGGGCCTTCGCACTGGCCATTCCCTCTGCCTGGCTGCTCTATCCCCCAGGTATCCTCACTGCCTTCACCCCTACTTCTTTCACGTCTTCATCCAAAGTCATCTTCTCAATGAGGCCTACCTGATTGATTCCTGTATTAGTTTCCTAGGCTGCCATAACAAAGTGATGCAAACTGGGTGGCTTAAACAACAAAGATGTATTGTCTCAGTTCTCGAGGCCAGAAGTCGAGAATCAAGGTGCCGGCAGAGTTGGTTCCTTCTGAGGGCTGTAAGGGAGACTCTTTCATGCTTTCTTCTAGCTTCTGGTGGTTTACCGGCAATCTTTGACATTCCTGGGCTGGTAGATCTCTGTCTTCTTCTTCACATGGCGTTTTCCCTATATATATGTCTGTGTCCAAATTTTCCCTTATCCCAGGAGAGGCCCACCTTATCCCAGTATGACCTCATTATTTTATCTAAATTACAACAAGGTCACTTTCTCAGGTACAGAGGGACATATTGATACAATTCAACCCATAACGGCCACCAAATTTAAAATTGCACCCCTACTTCTGATTTCCCTAATCTTGACCTATTTTTTATATAGTATGACTACCGTCCTACATCTAGATAACGTCCTTATCTGTTATGGTTATTGTTTATTGTTTCTCTCGTCCTGTAAGAATATAAGCTCCATGAGAGCAGGACTTGTTTTGGTCACGGAAATATCCCAAGTTCTTAGATCAGTGCCTGCCACATCGAAAGGATTCAGTGAACTTTGCGAGATGAAGGGAGGCTGACAGGAACCTGAGAGACCTTTGAGGAGGCTATTGTGACACACAGGCCTTTGTAGTCCCATTAAAGGCCATGCAGAAAGGATGACAAGCAGGGGACAGAGTGAGAGGAAATTGTGGAATTCAAATGGACAGGACTTGGTGGCTCTTGGATGATTTTTTAAAGAAAGTAGGTATAAATAGAAGGCATTCCGGAGTTTCTTAATCTCTTTCTGGCTAGTCAGTGTCTTCTGGCAGACACAGTTGGTTGGCTCCCCCAAATCATGCTGAATCCCTATTTCCCTTGCTGCCTTCTACGATGTAAGGTTGGAGATGTGACAGCCATCTTGCCACTATGAGGGAAAGGCTGTCAGCTCCTAAAGGACAAGTTAGCAAGGTGAAGCGGAAAGGAAGAGTGTTGGGAAGAGAAGAAACAGCAAATAGGAAGGCTCAGAGGCAGGGGAGGAGTCAGGATGGATAGATTTATAGATGAGGGGAGTTGGGAATAAATGGTTGAATGGAGGGATGATTGACCAAATAGGTGGATGGATAGATGAATCCAAGAATGAATGGAAGACTCAAGAATGCATGACCTGCTTGGCTAACTATAGGGTCAGAGCAGCTACTCCATGCAGGAGGCAAGGGGGAGGGGCCTAGGTCATGCTATTATCCTCTGTTGGCCCTTTGATCTGAAACCCAGGCTGACACTAATGACCACTGCCCCCACCCCCAGTCTCGGAGACCAGGCCTCAAGCCCCTCCATGCCTCTCCTGGGGATCCTGGAGATAGGGTTATTTATAGCCGATAACTTTCCCCTGCCCCAACTCCCCAACTCCCCAACTAACTGGTGTGCCCGGCTCTCTCCGGCCATTTCCTTCTATTCTTCTACCCTGTGTGTGGGAGGCAACAGCCCTGGCTTTACAGAAAACTCCCTCCCTCCTTTCTTTTTCCCTTATCTCCCTCCTGGCTGAGTTTCCTGCCCAAGGAGATAGGCAGAAAAAGGCAGACCCTCCTGTGAGTGTTTGTGATAGCGGAAGCAAGGCTTTCAGAGGCTGCAAGGCAGGAGTGCTCAGGGACCTGAGTGCCCCCACTGGCCAGTTCCCTCTGCCAGCGTGAGGCATCCAGATGTGTGGGGCGGCTAGGCATGGAATGCCCAGCTGTGGGGCTGAGATGGTGACGATGGTGCATGTTGCCGCCTGGCTAAGAGCATGCAATTTGCCCTTGCCTAGTCTCCCTCCTTGAGTGAGTCACAGCTTCCCTCAGGCTCAGTTTCCCTATCTGTGAAATAGGGATGGTGATGGAGCCCATCTCCCAGAGCGGGTGTGGTAACTAAGGGAGACAGTGGAAGTCATGGCACAGCATACCCGAGGGTGGTTCACTTCTATTATTATGGCAGACAATCCCTTCAGGATCTCTGTGGGGAGGAGAAAGGGGATGCCATCTGAGCCAGCAGGACCTTGAGGAAGAGGGAGGGGGTGGATCTGCCAAGCTCAGGTCTGATGCTCCCTCCCTTGGGCCTGGGAATTGCTTGGGAAAGCCTGCCTCTGGCTTCCAGGAAAGACCCAGGCTCCTCTTGACCCCCAGCTCCCTTCTCCCTCCCCTTCAACACACACACACACACACACACACACACACACACACACACACGCACACACACTCACACACGCACACACACACTCACACACGCGCGCAAATGAGCAAAGACTGAGACAGTCCTGACCAGTGAGAACTGTCCGACGACCCGCATGACTCTCCAGTGTCCTGCTCCACATCACACACACACAGCAGGGAGGGAAGGAGCTCCTCTCATTCTCTTCTTGCAGCAAGTGGGAAAGGTCCACAGAGACACCGGCCCCCACCCCAGGCTTCCATTAAGGGCCTGATACTCCCCTTCTTAGTGGGGCGGCTCAGAGAAGTGTTAATGTCCTCTGTGACTTTAAAGAGGACCCTGAGGTGAGGAGAGGGCAGGGCTGACATCAAAGGAAAGGGCCCAACCGGTGGTTATCAGTCAGCAAGGGCGTGTCTGAGCGCCCCTGGGCATTTCTCCCTTGATGACAAACTTTCAAGCGCCTACTATGTGCCAGGTACAGTTGGTAGCCACTGGAGATACAAACGTGACCCAAAATAAGGAGAATCCTGGCTCTCTTACGGGGAACAGAAAACAAACAGGTCAAGAACAGTCCTAATTATCGATTGAGATGCGTGTTAAAATGGGAACAAGCAGAACGCTAGGACAAGAAATAACAGAGAGGGCGGCTGCTGTAGACTGGCTGGTCCGACATCCTCTCAAGAGGACACATTTAACAGCCCTGGCCATGGTGAAAACTAAGGGAGACTGTCCCAGGTAGAGGAAGCAGCAGGTAGAGAGGCACTGTGGGAAAAAAAAGAGTTCAGAATCAAAATGTCCCAATCCTGACTGCACTCAGCTTAAATCTGTTTCTCCTCCAGGCATTACCTGCTTTGTCAAGTCACTTGAGGCTCCCCCTCACTGGGCCGCACAGCCCCCTGTCACAAGGCTAAGAATTCTGCCTCTGAATTGACTTTCTCACCATGCTCCCATTCGCATACCCGGCCTGGGCTGCTGAGACACCCTTCGCTGGTCCCATAGCTCCTCTCCCCACCCCCACCTCCCCATCCATCACCCCCGCTCCCAGGGATTGGTCTAAAACCAACACTCTCATGTAGCTGCCCTGCTCTAAAACCTCCCATGGCTCCCCATGGCTCCCCATTGCCTACCCAACCAAAGCCACAGTGCTTCCCTGGGTGTCCCGGATGCTTCTCAATGACGTCACAGCCTGCCTGTGCAGGCCCACGTCCCCGTCACCACTCTCGCCCTCTCACAAGGAGCATATCACACTCCTCCGTCCTCTATGCTGCTACTCATGCGGTCCCCCATCTGAAATGCCATTCCCCTATTGCCCCTCGATCTTCGTTACCTGCATAGCCTTCCTCTGTGATTACTCCTGTATGTCCCCTGTACCTTCCTCTGTGATTACTCCTGTATGTCCCCTGTACCTCACACGTTCCTCTGTCCATTTCCTCACTATGCCATATAGGAAAGGGTCCAGGACGGATGCCTTGCTCATATTTGGGTCCCCGGTGCCAGCCTAGGCCTGAAGGACAGGAAGGAAGGCAGTATGTTGGACTGGGTGGATTTGAGACAACCTTAGGTGACAGTCCTGGCTCAGCCACTCCTGACTGGGTGCTCTCAGTTTCCTCATCTGTAAAACGGGGATAATATGAGTACCTCTCACATCGTCTTGTTGAGATGATTAAATGATGCATTTAATCGAGTGGCGCTGCCTCCAGGGATGTTTTGGAAATGGATGGAGGCATTTTAGATTGTCGCAAAGCTGGGGGCAGGCGGGGCGTACCACTGTATTTAGTAGGCAGTGGACTGGGGGTGGCAGGTAATGAGCAAAGACTGAGACAGTCCTGACCAGTGAGAACTGTCCGACGACCCGCATGACTCTCCAGTGTCCTGCTCCACATCATATAGGGAGGAAGAGACGTTTATAATTATGACTCTGAATTTTAATGAAGTCTACTCTACGTATAAATACACAACGCTTTTGTACAGTTTGAATATACACTGAATTTTCCAGGGGTGCCACTGAAGACAAAAGCAAGAGAAGTCTATATTTAGTTGTATTCAAAACATGCCAAGAGTTGCTCACAATTTTGGACAGAGACACTGTTGGATTGTTGGGCACCCCACGTTCCTGTACATCTGCAGCTGTCACCTTCGCCATCATTCTGCAGGGGCCATGAGCTCCTGACAACTTCATTATGTCTTCTAGAGTAGTTGGGCCTGATCACTTACATGTTCAGGCAGATTTTATTTTACATGAGGTTTTTTTTTTTTTTTTTTTTATGTCTCCTTTATGTTGCAGTTGGGACATTATTATAAATTGTGTGTGTAAGCAAGTCACAGAATCCATAGAGTTCATTCCAGAGTATTAAAGAGGATATTACATATCTTTAATATAAAAAGAGGTACGAGAGAGTTGATAACTGATGTTACAGGAAGTTAGAAGAATTCAGATGTTATTTTTAGAGGCTCAATACATTTTTGATAGGTGAACGGATGAATGACCTGTTGTTGAAGGCTCTCATATTACCCTCGTATTATCACTGCCATATGCTCCTCATACTACCACCCAAAGGCGACCTCTTGCTTGGGCTTGCCGGAGCCTGTCTGCTCCCAGTTCTAGAACCTTCTGTGGAACCAGCTAAGCACAAGGCTTCCTCGGTCCCAGCAGCCAGCTCCTTACTGGGTCAGGAAGTTGCTCAGGATAACTTTAACCCTGCTTTTGGGGCCCCTGAGCTGAGAGGCTACCTAGATTTGAAGGGCCAGCTGGAGTTGGATCAGGGCCACTGTTCCACTTTCTAGGGCCTTTGCAACAGCTCCAGGATGTGAATGGGAATTCCCACCCACGCCTGGTCAGAAGCGAAGGGACAGTTGGGGACAATAGTTCTAGGTGTCATGCTCTTTCCTGCTGGGAATAAAAATCGTCACATTAGCTTCTAATTTGTTTCTTTATTTACACATTTTTCTCTTTATAGGTAATGCATGCTTGCTGTCAAAAGAACTCCCAACGGTTCCAGAATGCAAATTCTCTGTTCCATCTACTCTTTCTTACTAACCAGAGGTAGACTGATATTGTTAATAATGTAGCATGTGCCTTTCTCCACATTTGAATACTCAATCCACTCCATTTGTTTTCCTTTACAAACCCAGATTGTACTGAATCGATTATCTGAAATTTGTTTTTATACTAAATAATGTGTCGAGAAGGACACATTATATGTGTCTTTTTCAAGGACACATAAAGAGCAACTGCTATTCATTTTGTGGATACACCTTGATTTATTTGGCTTTCAATTTCGTTGTTAAACTGTTTTTTTTTTTTTTTTGTGGGAGAATACATGCATGTGGTTAAAAATGGTAAATAATAAATTTCTTTGTTTTCCCCAACAGTCCAAGTTTGCTTTTTGTTTTTGTGAACTAAACTTAAAAAAAAAAAATACATCCCTGTTTCTTAATTTATCTGTTTTAGGCAATATCTACTGATGATCTTCCATGAAAAGTGAGAAAATTAGTGATCATTCTCTAATGTTTGTTGGTTGTGTGATTTTATTTTTATATTGGCAAGGTTAATAGCACTTACATTCTATTTTATTACTGTATAATTGATTGTAAAAAGTGAACAGCAATAACCAACAGTTTTAGTCATGGCTAACACTCCATATCCTGATACTGTTCAATGCTCTCACAAAGAAGTTAACTTGTGTAATCCTCACAGCTCAAGGAGGTAGCAACTTATATTGTTTCCGTTTTACAGATGAGGAAACCGAGGCAGAGAAAAGTGGAGGAGTTTGCCCAGGATGACTCAGATAATACGTGGCATGAAGACTAGAGCCCCGCGGATGTCAGGCTCTGTGCTCCGAACCACTACGCTGGTGACCGTTTCAATCTTACATTTTCCAAAGCACGAACATACCCCTTAGCTTATTTGTGCCTCTCTACTTCTCACATCACAGATGGAGAAACACAGGCCTAGATTACAAGCTTAAAAAAATCCTCATTTGCTGGTCATTTACCAAATTTATCATGTGCCAGCCACTATGCTCAGCATCTAGGAGGTGAGACCCCAATTTAGTCTTACAGAGAGCTCCTAAGTGGGCCCTATGGCTGTCCCTATTTAGGACGAGGACATGGAGGGACAGAGCTTAAAGAATCGCAGGAGAAAGAGCCAGGCCTGCTCGAGTGTGCAGGGCAGGCTGTCAGCGACATCATGGAGCATGCGTGCCCTGGGCTGTGATCCGGAACAGAAAATCCAGCCTCTTTGAGCTTCACATCCTTCAACATAAGGTCAACACATTGGTCAAGTCGATCCCAAGGAACCCCAGCATCTAGAACCCTGAGGCTCTGCCTGATCCCCTTAGCTGCGTGACCTCAGGCAGGTCCCTTATCTTCCCCAGGCCTCAGCTGCCTGGGCTGTAAGAGAGCAATAGAAAGGACTCTCCTGCAGAGAGTCCGTGTGAGGATTAAATGAGAGGATGAGGACAACACCCTGAGCACATGATGGCTGGAGGGGAGGAGGAGTCAGGACTAGAATCCAGGACTCTGCCCACCCAGCCTAGAGCCCTCCACTCCATAAGTCCCCCGAGAGTGGCTCCCTCCTTTCCCCACCCCAGCGACCACGGTGTGGGTGAGAGCCTGGTGGCTGTGGGAGAAATCGAGGACTCCTTTCTCACCAACGCTCATCACTTCTAGGAACTCGGGTCCAGGCCTTGGGGCAAGCAGGCAAGCCTTAGCCCTAAGCAGCTGCAGAAGAACTTGGTTGATATGGCACTGAGCCTGGGTCCAAGGGTGGTTGACAGATCTTGTTTTTCCTGCCTGGCATCCATCCTCTCAGGTCATCTTTCGGAAACCACCCATCACCTCCACTCAGTCCACGTGCATTGGGTGAGATTAATTCTTCTCTCAGAACCTAATTCCATGTGTGGTCTTGTGATCCAGACCTGGCCAGTCAGCAGATTCTGTCCCCCAGGCCACAGTGATTGGTTTAGGGGTGATCATGTGACCTGAGCAAGGATTTAAGATACTGGCTTCCCTGGATGGGGAGGCTGACAGTCAGAATAGGAAAGATGCCCACAGACAGATGTAAGTTTTGGTAAATGTTCTGATTCTTCTGTCGGATGATCAGGTCCTGAGTGTTTATTTGGATAAGTAAACAAACGAAGGAAAAACAATCAAGAGGATGTCATGCAGGAAAGGTTATGATTAATCCAATTCTGTGACCCAAGGTCTCATATAAGAAGAGAAGAAGAAAAAAAAAAAAAAAGCCCCAAACTAGCAGAAACTCTGGAACTTAACTCAGAAAAGGGAAACTGCCAAGAGTATCGGGTGTCTGCCTGGAAAAGCCAGGGAATCTTTGGCCTCTGGGTGAGCATTCCCAACCCAGAGGGAAAAGAACTAAATGCAAAGAACATAATTATGACCCCTGGGTCCAACCGTGCCTGAAGCCCTACATGCTGACATTTCCAGGACTAGAGAGATTCCCTTCATTGCTTCATCCAATTTGGTTTGCATTTCTGACACTTGCAACGAACAAAATCCTGAGCAAATCTTGAGCATATCTCTTCTCAGTATAGTTGAAGGAAGCTTTGCAGGAAGAGGTTATACCTGAGCTGAGTGAGTCTGGAAGGATGAGTAGACTCTGGTCAAAATGCACAAAAGTAGAAGAGAGTTCTAAGAATGAGGAGGGGCATAGAGGCAAGGAACAGCCGGGTGTGCGAGTCTGGTCTTTCTAGAGAGGACAGTGGGTGAAGGCTGTGACTGGGGATGGAAGGAGCTTTCTGCTGTGGCTACTTAGACTCAGCATGTGGAAAGCAAAGAGAACTGACCGGGGTGTCAGAAAGTCTGCTGTGAGGCCAAACCCAGGCCTCTTTCTACCACTGTGCTGGTGATGACAGGTAACAAAATCAGGAGCCCTGAGGAAGGAAAGTGGGTGGCCCGACTCCATGGGCTTTGGTCAAGGTCTGATTCGGAATCAGAAATTGTGTTGGATGGTGAGGTGTTGCGGAAGCCAGAGCGGCCTCCAGATGGCTTGGGGACGTCTACGAAGCAAGTAACTTGCACCAGCTTTCCTCAGCTGGACCTGCAGAACCTCCGTTCAGAGGCAGAGAGCTGGCCCGAGGGCTCTTCAGCTTAGCCAGCCACGTTGCCCGTGAACCACACAGTGGATCATGGCTAACATTTATAAAGCGCTTCTTCCTCACTGGGCATTCACTCCATTAAGCCTCATGATAATTTTATGAGGGAAGTCCCGCTGCTATCTTCATTTTACAGATGGGAAGCCTACGGCATGGCAAGGTTAAATGACCTGCCCAAGGTCATACAGCCAGTAAGTGGCAAAGCTGGGGTTTGAACCCAGTCGGTCTGGCTGTGCCCATGATGTTAGCCCCTGTCCTGTAGGAGGCTGGGAGTCTGAGGGCTCAGATGGACAAGCATTCCTGTCCTCTGCCTTGACTTCCTCCTAACAACACGGCAGGAACAATGATTTGTGGATTCATGAGAGTTCTGACTCTCCTCTCTTCTGCTGTCCCAGGAGAGAGCTCATAACTTTTACAGGACGGAGGCGGGGGTGGGAATGAAGAGGACATCTCACGCCGATCTTTCACTTGCCATAGAGATTCTGAACCCAAGAACATGTCCCAAACATAAGGAAGCGGTCCAGACCAGGGAGGCAGTTCAGAATCAGTGAAATCATAATGGTAGAAAAAAAAATCAACTGGCTCTGCCCCCCCAGGCATATCTTAGAACCATGGTGAAGTCAGAACTGATCTCAGGGGCATTGCATGTAGCTTTTAAAAATCCAAGTCTTGCAGTTCTTTACAGCACTGAGGGCTCTTGTGGTGGGGGAGGGGACCACGTCTGATCTGATGACGGCAGAACAGGGGGCTGAGAGCGAGGCTTTGGCCTCAGCCAGTCTTGGGTTCTGGGCTTCAGTTCCACGTCCACTGTCCACTACGGGAGCCTTGGGCGAGCCCTTTAATCTCTTTACTCCCTGGTTTTCTCATCTTAAAATGGACATAAGAAAGATGCTCACCTCCTAGGAAGTTATCAAGTTTAACGAGTGAAGGTTCTTCAAGACGATAACCCCGGGCCTCACACATGAGGTGTGTTCAGTAAGTTTTTATTGAATTGAATGAAATGCATGAAATACTGCAGTTGAATTTTATAAGGTTAAATAGAAAAAAATATCCGGACTGCAACACTGGCTCTTGACCAAAGGGGAACCCCGAAAGCGTTATATCCGAGTCCGGAAACGGACTGAAGGGTCAGAGGAAATGAAGACATTAGCGGGGTGTCGCGAGTCCGTTTCGTTTTCCACTCGTGTAGTTTGTGCCGTGCAGGTATGAAGAGGAGGTCCACACGAGCAGAGAGCCTACTGTGTGCCATCGTCCTGTGTCGTAATTCATCCTTATGGGAGTCTGCGGTGGGGCCTCTGTGACCCCACCTTACAGATGAGGAAGCTGAGGCCCAAGGAGGTCGGACAGGACCAGGACTAACGCAGACCCACTGCCTCTCAGCCAGGCTCTCCTCACAGAAATCGAGTCAGAGACAACATCTGGTTTTTGGACTCGGGGCCCCACACCCTCAGGCAGAGGGAAGGAGGGGAGGGGACTTGTCAGGGACTCTTCACATCCCCCACCTTGCTCTCCTCCATTCAGGCAGCCCAGGCAAGAGTCTGGGGCTCAGCAACTGGCCGAGCATCAAGGACAGGGAGCCCCCATCTACCCACCTACTCCCTGTCCTCCCAGCCAGGAGCCTGGGGCCTGCGGCAGCTCTCTGCTTATCACCTGAAGTGGGGCTGACTAATTTCCACTCCAAAGGGGACAGCGTGTGGGGCAGCATGATGGGAGAAGCAGATGGGCTGCCTGATGGGGCTCTGGGGAGGGGAGGTGTTGAGTGCAGCAGGAGGGGGTGTGGCTGAAGAGCTAATGGTGTTAACAGACCCTAAGGGCAACAAGGTTGAGCTCTCATCTGGGGCCCTGGCAAGAAGTAAAATGTGGGACTAGAAGCTGGTACAGGTGCCCTGTGTGCCCCTGCCTCCTTCACTTAAGCAACACAATGTCCTAGTGCAGGCAGGGGTGAGTTATAATATTGATAATCAAAACACCAAAAAGAATAAATGAATCTGCTGAAGCTCACCAGGCAGGTTCTAAGAACTTTCCCTATTTGGCCTCAGGCTTCACAATGACCTGAGGTAGGTACTATGTCGTCTTCCTTTTGTCTCAGATGGAGCCAGGGAGGTCAAGGCATTTTCCCAAGGTCACAGAGCATCTAACCCAGGTCAGAAGGGATCCATAACCCGCCTAATCTCAATGGCTATGTGACTCTCCAACTTCAGTGTCCATCAGATCACTCGAAGTGCTAATAAATGCACCTGGACCCCACCTTGACTCATTAAATCATTACACGAGGGGAGTCAGGCTCTGGAAGCTGTATTTTTGACAAGTGCCCCAGGTGATTCTTAGGATCAGTCGTATTTGAACAATCCTGTACTAGGCTGTTGAAGGAACCTGCCCAGAGAGAGCTAGAAGGTACCCGGATAGTAGCATTTGGCTTCACAAGCCTTGGCTTGTAAAGGAGGAAAGGGGGGCTGTGTGACTCGGTGATGTCTCGGTGGGGGTGGAGGGGGTTGCTCTGGGGCTGGTGGAAGTGGGGGACTCTTGTGTCCCTGCTTCCCTTCCCTGCACTCCCTTCTTCTGGTAGCCTGGACAGAAAAGAGGTCAAAGGCCACATCTAAAAGGCCCTGGCAGGTGGGGCTCTCATGGCCCAGCTAATCGGGAGGGGGTCTGCCGGCCCTGGGGTGAGGGCTGGTGGAGGGTAGCAGATGGACACCCCCAAGCTTCTTTCTGGGGTCAAGATCTTCCCAGCTGATCTTCCCAGGGCTCCTGCTTGTCCCCTCTCCAGTCTCTGCTCTCCCATCACCCATGAATCCCAGCTGGTCACCTCATTACAGCCACCATTTCACCTCTTCCTCACAAAAGCAGAGCAGGTTCAAAACCCTGGCATAGTCATTGCCACATCAACAGTCACAACCACCCTGACAGACAAGTGGGGTGCTGTGTGACCTCCACCTAACCAAACGGGAAACTGAGGCCCAGAAAGATGGGCAGGGTGGGCACCGGATAAGGGCGCCCACTCACGGGCCAGGGAGGGGCTGGAATCCAGGCTGGCCGACCACCCCGTCGTGTGCCCTGGCATGGGGCTCTGTCTTCAGGGGTGGGGAGTAAGGACTTGTTTGCTAGTTGGCACAAGGGTACTGGGTGGGTAGTTCCGGTCTGTAGGAGGAGGGTGAGATTTGCCAGGTCACCGGTCTGTGGACCCCAGACCCTGTCTCTTCTAATAGACAGTCATTTCAAATTCCTCTAGCCACAGAACCCTTATTTCAAATAATATTTTATGTAGAATAATAAATGAAAATAACACTAGCCAACAAAATTTGAGCACTTCCTGTGTTGGCCGGGCTAAGTAGGGCCACTTTCTATTGCTGGGAAGAGAAAGGGGGAGGAGGACGAGGAAAAAGAACACAAGAATCAAGCTGCTTTGCAGCTGCAGCCGTGTCATCTGGTAGACAATTTGAGCTGACCACTCGACAGTCGTTCTTGCTCTTCTTTTTTTCCTAGAAGGACCTGCATCCCAGTCAGGCTTCCTTGCAGATAAGGAACTGGCCCAGGATGAACCTTGGCCAATGAAATGTAAGGGCGAGTCTGATGGTGGTAGCAGGTGGTGCCTGGGAAGGTTTTCCTCATTATTCAAAGGGGACGTGAGACAAGGCCTATGAAAAGATAGTTTGTTGTCCCAGGTATCTAGTTGACCCTTTTCCACAGGAGGCAAGTTTTTAGCTGGGCACATGGCTATCCAGCCAAAGACTACGTTTTCCAGCCTCCTTGCAGCGAAGTATGGCCATGTAAGCAAGAACTTGTAAGCAAGTTCTAATCCGTGATGTAAACGTGTGCAACTTCTATGTAAGAGGAGGGGCACGTCCTCCCCTCCCTCTCTTTCTCCTTCCTTAAGGACCATCTCCATTCTTGCAGGTAAGGGCAACAAGATAGAGAAGCCTGGTTCTCAAAACCACTGGGCTGCTATGTTAAACCTGAATGGACCTTGGACTGTAAAAGGACAGGAAAATAAATTTCTATCCTTTGTAATCCATTGTTAGTTTGAGTCTTGTTATAGCAGCTGTTCTACCTAATACAAGATCTCTTGTCTTCCTGCTTTAGATCTTGCTGTGATGTCTGGAACTGTGACAGCCATCCTGTGAGCATGAGGGGAAGGCCAAGAGGATAGTTGAAATGTCAAATTCTATCGAGCTGCTGAATTTGCCAATTCTGCAATACTCATTCGAGACATCTTGTTAGGTGGCATACGTTTCTCATTATTCAAGCTGTTTTCATTGGTCTTTGTATCACTTGCAGACAAAGCATGGCAACTGAGGTACTCCGTGAGTTCTGTGGTAGAGTTACATAAAATCGTACCCTGGCCAGGAACAATGAAAGGCTAGAGTCCCCAGTGAGGAGCTTTGTGACCCGAAGCCACTCTCCCATTGGGGGTTCTTCCCTTTCCACCCAGGAGGTACAAAGCCTCAGACCTTTCTAGACAAAACAGTTGTCCAAAGAGTTTTTGACAGCCCTCTGTTTATCCATCAAGAGGAGGGAGAGGGAGAGAGAGAGAGAGAGAGAGACTTTACTTAAGGTGTGTGTTGGAGGGAGCATGGCTGTGTCCACCCTTTAACCAGGAGTAAGTGTGAGTCTCTCTTGAATTCCTGGCAGCCTCTCCCTCAGAGCTTTCATTTCTGTCCATAATTTGCATATCATGTAGCCAGCAATTCCTGTGGATCATTCAGGGTTTGGGAAGGAAACAAAGTTCATATCAGCTAGGATTTTGAGGACGGTTTAACGAAGGGACTTTGCAGAGGTGGGGACAGAGCTAACGGAACTAAATGAAGCACCCACAGGGCAGCAACATCAAGAAGCCATTACTTTCCAGGGCCTGAAAGCATCAGAGGAGAGAACCCAGCAAGGACTGAGGTGTGAGACAGGGGCCACCCACAGGAGCTGCCATGGCAGAGTGATGCAGCCAAAACTTGGGGAGAAATACCACCATCCCTCTCTCCTCCTACTCTCTGGTCTCCCGCAGTGTCTCTCATTACCTAAGGCCAACCACAGTCAAGAAAGTGAGGCACCCTGGGGGTTGTACTCCTTAGGGGTGAACTCCTGGGGCAGGGAAGGGCAGAGCCTGGATTAGGGGGGTGTGTGAGAGAGGAGGGCAGGAGTCAAATTTGCATTCAGATCCCTTTTGCTCCAGAACTTCTGCAGCCCTCCTGATGTGGGAAGTGTGGGGAGAGAGGAGACAGACAAAGGCCCCTACGCCCCTGCAGTTCTGGCAATGGAGGATCTAGGTTGGGAGGCCGCTGAGCTGGCAGCTGGTGCTGGGCTGCCTTACAGGAAGAGGAAAGAACCCCACAGGTGAGGGGGGCAAAGAGCCAGCTACCCTGCCAGGTAAGCACCAGAGGGGCTCTCAAGAAGGGCCCTTGCAAATCAATGGCAAATGATAAAAAATGTAGACGGATAAATAACTTAAAAGACCCAGGCTTGCTGGAAACGGTTTCTGATCTCCACTCAGCTGCTGGGCAGCCCGGCTTACGAGCTCCATTTTTAATAAGGGTCAGTTCAGTAGAGACAACTGGGTTGCTTTGAAAGGAGGTTCTGCCTCCGTCTTCCCTGTGGGGCTGCTTTTGCCCTGTCCCCAGGAACCCTTCTTCTCCAGCCCCAGCCCTCTTATGCAGGTAGACTAGATGGAAAGCATGGTCTGGACCACAAAAAGAGGTGTGTTCCAGTTCTAGCTCGGCCGCTTCAATTATGTATTTTGGGGACAAATCTTTAATCTTGCAGAATCTCATTAGTAGTACCCATGTTACAGGGACATTTTGAGGATTCGGTGAGACATGTGCAGTGCTTAGTACACGCAGTACCTACAGAGGAAGTGCTCAAGGAACCTTAAAGGAAACTGAGCTGAAATTCTCGGAAAGCTGCCTGGATTCACGTTTTAGCTATACTCAGCCTCTCCAAGTTTATTTCCTCATCCGTAAGGTATGCTTACTGATTACGTGGCTAACATGAGGATTAGGAGACATGTCTGGTGTCAGACCAGTAGTAGGCACCAGATAGATGGTAGCTGTTGTTGTTATTGTTATTGTTTGTTGCTGTTATCTCATGAGAAGATTGGAATGAAAGATCAAATAACCCCAAGTCACTACTATAGGATGCAGTCTGAGCTGGGAAGGGAGCCCTTGTAGGCTGGACCCTTACCGATCCCAGTCCTTCTCTTAGGATTGGAATAAGAAATGACATGGGAAGATGCCCCTCATGATCGTGAAATGTTTCCTTGTGGTAGGGAGGGGGCGCTGGTCAGTTCACCCCTGTGAATAAGTGCTGCAGCCTGGGCATCAGACAGCCAGCCTACACCTTGGGCCATGAAACCTGGAATGGGTCATTTCATCTCTCTGAGCCTCCGGTTCTTTCCAGCATAGCTATTATGATTGCGTGTAAAGAACTTAGCAAAAGGCTCATAATAAAGGGTGATTTCTTTTAAAACAAAATCATTTCTTGGACAAGAGGAGGAAAACAAATTGTCCCTCTTGAATGTGGGGGGAAGACACATGACCCACATCACTAACCATCAGGGAAATGCAAATCAAAGCCATAATGGGATATCATGTCACACCTGTTAGGATGTCCTTTACCAAAAAGACAAGAGATAACAAATGCTGGCAAGAATGTGGAAGAAAGGGAACCCTTATACTCTGTTGCTGGAACTATGTGCTGGTACAGCCACTATGGAAAACAGTATGGAGGTTTTCAAAAAATTAAAAATAGACCTAGCAATTTCCATTCTGGGTCTACATCCAAAGAAAATGAAACCATTATCTCAAAAAGATATCTGCACTCTTGTGGTCATTGAAGCATTATTCACAGTAGCCAAGATACAGAAACAATCCAAGTACCATTGATGGATGAACAGTTCAAGAAAATGTGTTATATATATATACAATGGAATATTATTCAGCTTTAAAAGAGAAGGAAATCTTGTCATTTGTGACAACATGGATGAAACTAGAGGGCGTTATGGTAAGTGAAATAAGCCGTGCAAAGATAAACACTGCAGGGTATCACATCTGTAATCTTAAAAAAAAAAAAAATCGAATTCAAAAACAGAGTAGAAAAGTGGTTGCCAGGAGTTGGGGGGATGGGAGATATAGAAAGAGGTTGGTCAAGGGGTACAAACTTTCATTTAAAAGATGAATAAGGTCAGAGGATCTAAGTAAAACATGGCAACTGTAGTCGTTAGCACTGTATTGTACAATTGAAATTTGCTAAGGAAGTAGAACCTAAATATTCTCACCAAAAAAGATATAATGGGGGTGAAAAAGAAAAGACATGTGAGTGGTTGTGCTCATGCCCAGTGAACAGAATGTCGCACAGATGCCGTGGGCAGGAGGAGTAGGCTCGCTCTCTCCCCTCCAAGGGTCTGCACTTCTCATTCGATGCCACATGCATGGGCTGTCTGAGTTGCCACAGCCAGCTGGATACCCTTGGAGAGCACGGGACCATGTCTCTGCTCCCCCACTCCCACGTCTAAGTCCTGGATAGTATACAGGTGCTCAGGAAGGAGAATTGTACATTTGCGCATGGTGTTACCATTTATCAAACCTAGCCACATCTGTCATGACCTCTCAATCCTATAGGATTGGTTCTACTGCCCAATTTAACAGCTCAGATGGCCCAGAAGACTTGCCTAAGGTCACTCAGCCGGTGGAGGTCGAAGTATGTTCCCGTCACCCTTGGATATTTCTCTAAAATGATAGCTGAAGTGGTTTTTTTAAACCCTTACTGTGTCTCAGACCACGGGCTGTGTGCTTTACACCCACAACCTCATTTAATCCTTACGATAGCTTTGTAAGGTTAAGTGCCGCTGTCGGTCCCATTTTACAGGTATGGAAACTGAGGGTCCTCATGCAGAATGACTTGCCCAGGGTAATGCAGCCATTGGAACAGAGTCATGACCGGGGACCAGGTCCATTCTCCAGAGCCTTCCAGAGCCTTTCACGCTCATACTCTCAACCGCCACCCTCACTGACCAACACCTACTTTTCCAACCCCAAAGTTGTATTTGGTGACTACGTAACACCCCTTCCTATAAGATGTCAATATTGTTTGTCCTTTCACCTCCTGTGCCACACACAGGATGAGGCAAGGCAGAAGGAATAGGCAGAGGTGGACGCAGAAAGGGGAAATTACATGATCGGGGTCAACAAAAGAGTTAAGCAACAAATCCAGGATAATCATGAGGTTTGTCAGATTCCAGAGCCAGCACTCCTAAATGTCGTATTTAATTAATTTAATATTTAATCTTTTATACTTATATCTTATATCAGAATACTTATAGTCCATTAATCTCTCATTTATGGTTCTCACAGGTTACATTATATTTAAGAATTCATTCGTTGTAGTTAAGGGTTCGATGAGATCACATATATACAGTAACGCTAAGGATTCCTACAGAGAACAGGGACTGTCCATGTGCTTCTGAACTCCTTAGAAGCAAAGACTGGGTTTCATTCACCTTTTCGGTTGTGACGCCTGACACAGGGTTTGTGCTAAGAGCAATGAATGAGATAAATGGGTGGAAGCACCAAATCTCTAACCACATTTTCTAATTCATTGTTGTTGATTTCCAGAGCTCTTCTCTGTTCATCACAACCTCAAGGATCTGGAGTTGCTGGAATCTTGGGTGGTCAGAGGCACAGCCCAGGAGAGGTGAGAACTGCTAAGGGGTGGACTGTGTCTAGGAGGCTGGCTAAGCACGTGGGCTCTGGATCCAACTTGCCTGGGTTCAAATTCTGACTCTACCACGTATTAGCTATGGGACCTCAGGCAAGTATACTTGGTATCTCCCATCAGTAGGAGGAATTGCCACACTTGAGATTTTGGGAACAGGAGTCACCACCACTTGGGAAAAGACATCTCGGGCTCCAGCGATGCGCAAGGCAGACGAGGGGCTTGCAGTCGGCACCTTAATGCTTCTCCTCTGTCAGACTCCCCTTGTGGCCGGCTTTCTACTCCTGCCTGGCCAAACGCATAAAGCCTTGTTAATAATGAATAGGCCCCTGTCTGCCTTACTTAACACTGAGCTCCAAGCAGATGCACAGCCCTTTATAAATGATCCAGTCCAGCTGATTAGGCCTCACGGGGCGCGTTCCTGCAGCCAGCCTCTTGTTCCCCGTAATGGAATCATAATGTTAATGTGATTTCAATTAGGGCTACGTTACAGAATACAGGTGCTGGAGTGAGCCTTCGGGCCGGGAGGCCTCCCCAGGGACTCATTTTCGTGGGAAAGGTACGTGTGTTTCCAAGAGCTGCACCGACCTCAGGAAAAAGCGAGTCGCCCCTGCTGAAGGGAAGCTGTGACAGCAGAGATGAGAGGCATCCAGAGCCCACATTCCCTATTCTCCAGGGGCCCCAAACCTGTGCTTTTTATTCATACTTGACTCATGTGTGACCCACCCCCCCCATTTTATGGAAGAAAATGTGTCCTAGGGACCTCTGAAGTCCGCAGGCCCCCATTTGAGAAATACTAATCCAAGAACCAAAGTCTTCATATAGGAAAATGTCTTTTCCTTGTAAATTATCACTGTAAAAGAGAGGCATTGTCTTGATAAATAACAACAGCATTTTTTTTCTTATTAAAAATAGCTCACATATAAGGAGGGTTTACTATGTCCCAGACAAAATTCTTAGTATTTTATGTGTATGATCTCATTTCTTTGATGATTTGATCATCAAACAAAAGTATGCAAACATTTTTTGAAAATTTTTATAGGATGCGAGGATCCCCAAGAACACATTTCCAATCCCCAGTCGGAGAAACCCCAATTTGGAACAGCCGGTTCAGATGGGACCTTGAAGTGCACTGGGCCAAGTCTCATTCTCCAGGGGAGGAAGCAGGAGCCAGAGGCGGTAGGGACTGGCCAAGTTCTCTTAGTGAGTCAGTGGCCAAAAGGAGACCAGAACCCAGGTGTCCTGATCCCCAGCTCATGTTCTTCCTACTCATTGTAGAGAAAGTACAGAGAGGAAAATAAAATCAACTGCAAATTCCACCACCCAGAAATCTCCTTTGCTAACATTCTAGAATATCTTTCCAGTCTTTTTCCTATAAACATTATACACACTTAATAGCATAAAATGAGATAATAATGAATAGACTATTTCATAATCTGATATTTTCCTCCACCCAAATACAGCATGTCAGTCTGGCAGCACTGGGCATTTATTTCTGAGACCACATCATTCTAATGACCCCACGGGCTCTGGGTAGCCTTTCTTGAAAGCCTCACATTGCCCAGGTTCTCCCATGATTCCTCTATTTCAAACAGTGAAAATGATTTGCATTTCTCTGATCGGGTCTTCTCCATTCATGCCGCCATGCCCTTGCGCTTCCCGTGCCTTCTACTTCCAAAATCATTCTCTACCTAGCAAAATCATACTCGATTCAAACATAGCTCGACAGGGAAGCCTTCCCTGACCTCTCACTGCTCTCCCCGTGCCCTTCTCTCCTTGTAGTGCTTCTGCAGGACTTTTATTTAAATCCCATTGGAGAATCTACCACTTTGCATTTCTACTGTACGGAGTGTCTATAAATATATATCAATGTTGTCAAAGACATCTTCAATATGTAACATAAATAAATAAATATTACATGTGCCTCTAGACTTTAAGGATACCCGGTATTTTCAAAGATCAGTCTCCTTTACTCTATGGTGAACACTGGAAGTTAGAGAAGTGGTATCTTCTTATTTGTATTCCCAGGGAAGTACGTAGGCGATTGTCTCAGTTTCCTCAACTGTGACATGAGACCCATGGGATAGAGATAGATTAAATGAGATAATGCAAGCAAAGCAGCTCGCACAGTACCTGACACATAGTCAGCTTCAATAAGTAGTGTCCATTATCGTTCATTGTTGTATTGTTGTTGTATTTTTATTAAGACTGTGGTTTTTTGAACAAGGGACGTACAGAGTAAGGGAGGGATGGCTAAGTGAATAGATGATAGGTAGATGGATGAATGGATTGATGAATGGATAATGAGTGAAAAGATAAAAAGATAGAGGATGATAGATGATGTATAAAGAATAGATAGATAGCCTCAGAATGGATGAATGATGGATGGATGAAAAGTCTGTCCTCTCCTTTCATAAGTAAGGAGAGAAGAAGGGAGGCAAAAGAATGACAGAAAAATCAAAAGATCTTAGTGACTGGAGACACGACTCAAGGTCTGCTTGTCACCCAAGCCTTTGACCATAGCCCAAGTCTCAACTAGGTCCCACAACTTAGCTTCCCACTGGCTGCCTCTAAGCTAGCTTGAGGTTATGCCCCTGGAGTAAGTACAGACTTTCTTTGGAGCATCTGAAGGACCAAATGCTGGGCCAGAGAACTGCCCTTGGTCAGAGAAGCTCCTCAGAGCCTTCAGAAAACCCATTTTACTGACCCTTAAGTTGCTTCTTCAGAAAGAGAAGCTCTATGCCCCTCCTCCACTGGCAAGAAAGAGTAAATGGTCATGGTGACCTGAGGGTCTCAGAAATAAATGCGCCTCTGCTGCCCAGCTGGCCCTAGCCTCAGGCCTTGAGGGGCCATTTCAGAAACACCCTAGAGAAGTCTCAGTATAATATCCACTCAGCTGCTCAAGCTGGATTACAGCAGAAATAGGGAGCAGAGTGAACCCCCCAGGACAGGCCTTGGAGGAGGACCCAGAATCCTAGAGCACCAACATCAGCAGGAACTCAGGGATCCTTCAGGCCACCCCACCCATTGGACAAATGAAAACACAGAGATAAGAGAGGACAGTGGTTCCCAAGGCGTCTCACAGGCTAATGAATGGCAGAGTAGGGATTAAATGCAGGTCTCAAACTTTGAGGTTAATCCCCACACTCACTGCTCATTATCTCTACCGTGGCTGAGTACTGGCAATGGAGAGGAGGGCCAGAATTCCCTGAGGCCTCTTACTGGAACTCTGGCTGGGGACAGTTTTCTGAGGTTTTATTTATATTGGGAAACAGGTATTTTTAACCGTATCTCCTGTAATGCTCCAGGTGTGTCAATACCCAGGATTCCTGGATGCCCACAGATCCTCTCCCCCAGGCCATGAAGTTGATGAATGGAAATGGGACAAGTCCTTCTCCACTGTGTGAGCCACTGGTTATTATTTCTGCCCTGGGAAGTGAGCAAGGATGGCATAGCAGTTCCTTAGGAGCGGCAGGCGAGGCAGTGCCCAGTGGAAATTAACTCATATCCAAAAAGCCTTAGTGATGGAGCCACAGTGCCTGGGGTTGGAATCCTGGCTCCTCCCCTTACCAGTTATGTGGTCTTCAGCTGTCACCCCAATTCTGTCTTCATTGCATGGCCTGATAGAGAAGGATGAAGCAAGAGACTCCAAGAAGGGGTCACCTGCAAGAAGAGGAAAATTAGGCGTGTATTTCAGGTCCTAAAAGCCAAGGGTTTTTCAAGAAAGCAGAAGTTGAAAATGGCAGATGAAAGTCTTTTTTGCTCGGCTCCTTGAACCCAAAACCCACCCAAAAAATCATGAATTTGGAGAAGAAAAAAAAAGGAGAGAGCAAGATCTCTATTTTTTATTAAACGAGAAAGTATACATGCTAAATGCTATAAAATACAATCTCAAATAAGAGATGAGACAGAGCCCTGAGGAGGAAGTGTGCATCCCTCCAGATGTCACAGTTGAGAGGCCTGCTCAGTGGATGACAGGGTCCGGGCTGAGTTCAGGCTATGGAGGCATCAGACACTCTCCTGTCCAGACCCAGTTCAATGCCACAGGGCAGTGTGGGAGTAGGGATGGAGCTTGCTGACTTGCTATATGTCTCCTCACCCAGCACCTACCACTCCCGGCATGGGGAGACTGCTAGGTAAGGCAGAGAAGGAGGGAGGCAGGCAGAAGTTGCAGATTGCAAATCTGGAGCTCTGCAGCCTAGAGGTCTTTGCTGAGAGTCTTGGAAGCCTTAGGACTGAAACTGGGGGGTGGTATGCTCCAAGGAAAGAAAATAGAGGATTTAGTAAGAGTGTGTTGGAGAGCACAAACCCTCATCACTCTGCCAGATTACCTACTCCGTACCTTTCAACATCGGCAACCAAGAAATTGTTGACCTGTTCCAAGATGAATGATAATCACAAAGGAACATCATGGAACTGAAAGAAAAAAAAAAAAGATAAAAAGAGGAAATGGAACTAAGGAACATAAGCACGAGTCAAAAGAGCTTACATCACAAGAGGAATTATTAATAAAACAAAACCAGAGGGAGAGTTCGAGCACATAGCTCTCCATGGACTCAAAGAGATTTCAGGCAGTCCAGCCTCTCTGAGTGCGTTAAGAGACGTCAAGGGTTTCCTAAAGAGATCGGAAAGCAGCAGAGAGAAAGGGAGTTGGTGGCACTGAGGAAAGAAGTGAAAACAGCAAATAAAGACATTTCGAAACGTAAAAGGCATATCGAAACGAAGAAAAACAACTCAGAATAAACAGAGACATAGAGGACGGAAGGCTACACGGCAACACACAAAAATAAATGTAAAGGAACAAACCGTTATAAACAAAATGTAACTGAGTGAATTTGAAAATCTAATTGGCTTGATTAAATAATTCACGAATTGGGCAGCACCTCTTCTAGCACAGAGAGACAAACTCCAAGGGGTTATACGAGATGGAAGGCTTTTATAGAAAGAAAGGTGGGACAAGGAGGTAATCCGCAAGAGAAATATGAAAGTTCGCTGGAGGAAAGTAAGAGTCTAGGTGAACATCGCTTCTCACTGGCTGAGCTGTGGCGTTTCCATTGGCTGGCCTTGTTGCTAGGCAAGAGGAAAATCTTCTTTCCTCCTGCTGGAGTAGTAAAGGGGCTACGTTGCCTGTTTGGGAGTGTAAGGTACATCTCTGCCTGTTGGGATCTTTAAATTGAGTCTCTTCCTTTTGAGGTCAGTAATTAATGTCTTCTCGTTCGGTATAATTGACATGGAGTGGTAGGACATGAGAGCTCCCTCTGTAGGTCTTCCCAACTCCAATTTTAGTTAAGGTATCCTTTATTAATTTTTATAAAACAAACATACAAAAATAGTATATTAGTTTCCTAGGGCTGCTGGAACAAAGTACCAGGAATTGGGTGGCTTACGACAACAGAAATTCATTCTCTTACGGTTCTAGAGACTAGAAGTCTGAAATCCAGGTGTTGCAGTCTGGGCTCCTTCTGAGAGATGCGAGGGAAAAGCTGTTTCACAGCTCTTGCCCAGCTTCTGGTGATGGCTGGCAATTCCTGGCTTGCAGCTACAACACTCAAATCTCTGTCTCCATCATCACATGCCATTCTTCTCTATTTGTCTGCATCTCTCCTTTTCTTATAAGAATAAAGGGCTCACTGTAATTCAGTATGACCTCATCTTAACTAATTACATCGGCAACAATCCTATTTTCCAATAAAGTCATATTACGAGGAAATGGGGAGTTAGGATTTTCATATATCATTTGTCGGGGAGGATACAACTCAGCCCATAACAAATAGTTATATGGAAGACGAAAAAACGTGGAAGACAGACCGAAGAGATACAACGTCTGCACAGTATTTTGAAAAGAAAAATAAAACAAATGGAACAATGATGAAAAATATTCAGAAATAATGAAGGAAAACTTACCCAGAATAAAGATTTGAATGTGAAGGTACAAAATTGATTCGGGACCATAAGCATCAAATATGATCTTCTAATGAGGTCACTGAACTTCAAGCCTAAAGACAGAATCACATGAGCGAAAATCTCAAGTCATATGATTGGTAAAAACCAGATTGGCTGCAGACTTCTCTCCTACATGTTCTGTGTCAGGGTCAGTGGGCAACAGCTACAAGGTCCTAAAGTACAGAAATTGAGACCCAAGGAATTTAAACCCAGATATCTTCAAATAGAAAGGCCACAAACAGACATTCCCAAGCATCTAAGAATTTAGGGAATGAGTGCCTCTTAGTCCTTCTGGAAACACACAAACTGTTGGGCAATGAATTCTAGTCAACAAAGGAGATTTATCAAAATAAATAGTTCTGGGTAGAGAAGCCTGGATCAACATATTGGTGATAAGTACTGAATTCATTTCAATATAGAAATAAAAATCTTTGTGAATCTGGAGTATAGAACACAGTATAAATGTTGCAAGCATCAACAATAGAATGATGATATTAATGACTAAAAAGAATTGAGAGATGAAGGAGAGAAGGTGGGAGAAAGTGTAAATGTTCATGTCCTCATTTTTCACAGCAAAAATCAATAAATATTTGGGTTAGAATTGAAAAAATATCATTTAAAAATAACAATTATTCTAATCTCCTAATTAATACTTTACATAATTATGTTTCTTAACTTTAAAGGCCCTGATAGGAACTAATATCACTTGTGGTAAAAAAAAAAAAGCATTTTATCTAAAATTTAGCAATTTCTTCTGTTTCAATTTACCTATTTATTTATTTATTTTTACCAATTTATTTTTAAGCTTTTTATGTTTAATTAACTTTAGATCTACAGGAAAATCATAGTGTTCCCCATATGTCATTCCTCAATGACTCATAAGGTTAACATCTTTCATAGCTATGTCACATTTGTCCAAACTAAAACACTAAGTTTGGTATAATACTATTAACTAAAGTACAGACTTTATTAGAATTTCACCACTTTTCTTACTAATCTCCTTTTTCTGTTCCAGGATCTAATCTGGGATAGCACATTACATTTAGTTGTCATGTTTCTTAGTCTCCTCCAATCTGTGACAGTTTCTCAGTCTTTCCCTGTTGTTCATGACCTTGACACTTTCAAAGAGACCAGGTCAAGTATTTTGTAGACTACCCCTCAGTTTGGGTTTATTTGATATTTTCTCATAACTAGACTGAGACTATAGATTTGGGAGAACACCAAATAAGTAAAAATGCCCTTCTTGTATTATTCTTGGAGATATATGATATCAACAAGACTAGTTACTGGTGATATTAACCTTGATACTTGGTTAACATGAGGTTTGCCAGGTTCTCTGTGCAAAGAAACTGTTTTGTCCGACAGATATAAGTCACTAAGTCCAGCCTTTACTCAACGGGAGAGGAATTCATCTCCACCTCCTAGAGAATTTGTGAACATATATTAAAACCACCACAGTAATTAATAAACATTTTAGGAGATATACTCTGGGGACATTCATCAGGGGATCTTGCCTGTAGTAATTATTACTCTTGTTTTCTCATGGTAATTTTCTACTGCCCTCATTCCTACATTTATTTGGAATTCTCTGCAAGGAAGTTTTGTTTCTTCTCCATTTATTTGTTTAGGCAATCACTTTTTATGGCAGTATAGACTCATGAATATTTATTTTATTCTTTGGGTTATAACCAATGCTATCATTATCTATTTTATTGCTCGAATTATTCTAGCCTTGGCCATTGGGAGCTTTATCGGGCTAGTTCCTCTCTCTCTCTCCCCACCAACTTTTCTTTCTCTCCTTTTTTCTAACTTAATAAACTTCATATTTTAGAGCAGTTTTAGGTTTACAGGAAAATCGAGCAGAAAGTACAGAGTTCCCATATACTCCATTATAGACACTCTCCCCACCCCATACACAATTTCTTCTATTATTAACATCCTGCATTAGTGTGATACATTTGTCACAACTGATGAGTCAATATTGACACAGTAATATTAACTAAAGACAATAGTTTACACCAGGGTTCACTCTGTGTTGCATAGTCTGTGGGCTTTGTCAAATGCATAATGACAGATATCTTCCATTATAGTATCAAACAAAATAGTTTTTCTGCCCTAAAAATCTCCTGTGCTCCACCTATTCATTCTTTCCTCCCCTTAACATCAGGCAACCACTGATCATTTTACTGTCTCCATAGTTTTGCCTTTCCCAGGATGTCATATAGTTGGAATCATACAGTATGTAGCCTTTTTAGATTTGCGTCTTTGACTAAGCAATAAAAGTTTCGGAATGTCTTCTCGTGGCTTGATAGCTCATTTCTTTTTACTATTGAATAATACTCCATTGCATGCATGTGCCACTGTTTGTCTACCTATTCACCTATCTATTCACCTATTGGAACATCTTGATTGTTTCCACATTTTGGCAATTACAAATAAAGCTGCTACAAACCTTTGTGTGCAGGTTTTTGTATGGACACAGTTTTCAAATAAACTGGATAAATGCCTAAGAGCACAATTGCTGGATCATGTGGTAAGACTATGTTTAGCTTTATAAAAAGCC
Source organism: Pteropus medius (assembly GCF_902729225.1). Lineage (NCBI taxonomy): Eukaryota > Metazoa > Chordata > Mammalia > Chiroptera > Pteropodidae > Pteropus > Pteropus medius. Next base: position 17,970,578 of record NW_024340696.1, on the reverse strand, counting down.
CCCAAATAATCTTCCAAAGTAGTTGTAATGTTTTTCATTCCCACCAGCAATGAATGAAAGTTCCTGCTGCTCCACATCTTCATCAGAATTTGGTGTTATCAGTGTTTCAGATTTTAGCCATTATAATAGGTATGCAGTGATAGCTCATTGTTGTTTTAATTTGGAATTCCCTAATAACTTATGATGTTGTATAACTTCTTGTTTCTTTTGACACCTTTTTTTTTTTTTTTTTTTTGGTAAGCACTTTCTTACTTTCTGGCACAATAAGATGCTCCAGGTTCATCTTATATTTTCTCTATTTCAACCCTAGAATCAGCCCTTTCTCCAAGGAGTCCCTGTTCTTTTTAATGGAGAATAGTATTTAGAGATTAAATATGGGTCCTGGGTATGCTTGTTATTACTGGGGTGTCACTGCTTCTAGCTCCTCTCAGCACACAGAGCTAGAAAATATATGCATACACATAAATATTTGTTTCTGTATCTATCTATGTATATATTCTAATAAACATGAGTTCATACTGACATCTTGACTGTAATCCAGCATACAGCATTCATACTAGCCTCCCCCTTTATGTATTTGTAACTTCTTTCTCTGACAGTGAAAAACTTGGCTTTAATAATCTAGAATATATATGCTTATTTGTTTGGTCTTAGTACACATGTAAAGTACTTTTAGGATGGCTAAGATGGATCCCCTGAGAAACAAATTAATGAGTCTACAGTGTCTATGTGCAGTGTTTCTTCTTTAGTTTTAGGTATCCAGTCAAAAATTTGTTTTTAAAGTTACTTAAGTCAGCTCCTTTTTCCCCACTGAATTTTTTTTACTGTTAAAGTCAGGTAAAATTAAATACAATACTTTTTATTTTAAAATAGGATATTTGCTTTCCCGTATTATTACACTATACCTCTCTATTTTGCTATTATCTGTCTATCCATCCTTCTATTCATATGTATACATAAAGCAACGTCTGAAATTGTATTAATCAACTGGTAATAATAGTTGCTTCTGGGTAATGGGATTAGGTCCCATTATTCAGGTCCATATTCTGTAAATAATTTTTATAATAAGTATATATATTATTTTTACAGAATACAGAATACAAGGAATTGCTGAAGCGTAAAATTCCTATTGGATTTTGTAGCTAGGAGGTCATTTTTGAGCAAGACGAGAGCCACCACTTTTGAAAGAATGAGGGGCAAGAGCTAAACTGGATGAGAAGAGGAATAAATGGAAGACATGAACAAGGATAGGGTTGAGTGTTGCTTGTTGCTTGGGAGATGAGTGGTCCCAAGGTACACTATGGCACCAAAGGTATTATGAGGGCCAATCGAGGCTCCCACCTTTCCAGTGGGACCAATCCATCCTAGGAGGTGATTTTCCTCCACTGTTCTGGTGCAGGCAAAAAGAAAGCTCAGACTTAACTCATTTAGGGTTGAAATTTTGCAAGAGGTGCGGAAGATAGATGGAAGAGCGAATTCAGGAATTAGCAAGAGTATCGTTGAAATGGTGGACCACTGTGGATTTTAAGTTGGATGCAGAAGAAAGGGGAGATAGAAAGTGGCTGCCGGAAAGGAAGTGAATAGAAGGATGAGATGCTTAATTTTGTGTATCAACTTGCCTGGATGGGGTACCTAGATATTTGGCTAAACCTAGATATTTCTGGGTGTGTCTGTGAAGGTGTTTCTAGATGGATTTAGCATTTGAATCTGTGAACTGACTAAAGCAGTTTGCCCTCCCCAATGTGGGTGGGCTTCATCCAATCCACTGAAGGCCCTAATAGAACAAAGAGTGGAGGAAGAACTAATTAGGCCCTTCTTGCTTTTACAGCCTCAGCTGGGACAGTCTTCTCTTGCCCAAAGCACTCCTGGTGCTTTCAGGTCCAGGCTGCAGTCTACACCATTGGCTTCCTTGGTTCTTAGGCCCTTGAATTACCGTTAACTTTCTTGGGTCTACAGCTTGCAGACAACAGATCATGGGACTTCTCAGCCTCCATAACTGCATAACAAATATATATATATATATATATAAATAATTTTTATTTATGTATGTATATCTTCTATTGGTTTGATATAATTTTTTTATTTAAAAAAACGTATTTCCCATTGGTTTTTTTTTTTTTTTTTTTTTGGGAGAACCCTGACTAATACAAGGGGTCATGGCACTCAAGACCCCGATGAAGCTAATGGAGGGTTGAATTGGGAGAGTTCAGCAGGCCAGATGGAGAACAGGAAGCCTGAGGCTCCAGGAAGAATCTACAGGAACAAGCCTTCCCATAGGATAGGGCAGCTTTAGATCTGATGAGGACTTTCTCCTACTGGCTGCTGCTGATTGTCTTTCAAATTTCAGTCTTTTCTGGTCTCCCAGTACCAGGAACAGACACTCTTCTCTGTGTCCTGCAGCCCCCTGCCTCCCCTCTGTCAGGAGCCCTGATCACAACGAATTCTCTTTGTCCCTATCTTGTCTGTCTTTCTGTGCTTTGTTCACCCCTGTGTCCCCAACATCTTGTCTACCACATTCATTCTGAAGCCCAGGAAACATTTGCTGAATGAACCAATGTGGAACACAGGGACTGATGGATAGACCCCAGAGTCCAAAGGGACTTTGACAATGATGGAAGTCCAACCTCCTCTCAGCCTCGTTATCTCTCCTCGCTTCCAGAAAGTAAAAATGGGAGACCAAAGAGGTGAGAAGGTCTGCCTTGGTCATACCGTAGAGCAGCCCTGGTGACTGAAGCTTCAACAGAAACCAGATCAAGAGTGGGGGTAAGGGTCAGGGGGACAGCTGGAAAGAAACCCAAGCACCCCTGCTCTGCAATGTGTCAGCCCCTCGCTGGACTGAGGCAGACTCCCCCTCACCCCTTCCCACACCGCCTGCTGTAGGGAGCAAGCTGGCCCAGGGGCCAGGGGTGGCTGCCCCACAACATTTGGCAGCCTGTTAACTTAATCCTCACCCAGCTGGGGGGGAGCTGGGGAGAGCTGGGGGGAGCTGCTGTCACCTCATTTCCGAAGCAGCTCTAGGCTGCTGGGGAAACAGCTGATTGGCCC
>NW_024340696.1:17929997-17966997 GCF_902729225.1 Pteropus medius | reverse complement strand
GGTAAATGAATGTTTATTTTAAGGGGAGGTAAAGGGAGAGGGGCTGAGAGCAATCCTGGGGGTGGGGAGGGGAGAAGATGCAGGGTCTGTGCTCACAGATGGGCTTTTGTGAGTTTCCTGGAGGCTGCCCATTGAGGGAGTAAGTGGCCAAGACGCTGGAGGCGGACAGCAAGGCGAGGGGCTGGTGCTGAGGCTGCCATCTCGGGTGGGGATGGGCACTTATTCCTTCCTCCTTCACTCACACCCCCAGCATCCCCTGGGACCCTATGACATGGCTCTGTGTTAGAGGCTGGGCAAATGATAACCAGTCAGTCCTGGTTCACACCCTCAAACAACAGGAACACCCACAGGGTGGGGCAAGCGTTGGGCAGCCAGAAGCATAGGGGCTGTGGGAGCATGCGGAGGCCCAGGGGCACAGGGCAGATAGTCTTCCCGGGGTAGTCCCAGCTCTTGGCACCCAGGGTCCTGGAGAAGGGGTACTCTGGGACCTGCCCTCACCACCAGGCAATGGCCTGGAGGGCAGCCGCATTGTGAGAGTCTGGAAACTTAGCTGGATACTGGGAGCCCCTCCCCCAGCTTCTCTGCCCAGGTGGGTCCCTGTCATCTTTGACTGCGCTGAAGGCCTTCCTGTGACCCGCCAGACCCTAACGTTCTTCAGAGCAAGGCTCACGTCCATCCCTTCCACTTACTTCCTCATTCAGGTCACAGCTCTTTACCTAGACTCCATGGGGTGTTCAAGCTCAAAGCTGAAATGCTTCTTTTATTTGCTCATTCATTCACTCATTTATTCATTCATTTGACAAATCATCAAGGAGCATCTCCTCTGTGCCAGTCACCATCCTGGTGCTGGGGATTTGTAGTGAGCAAAAACAATTAAAAATCCCCATCCTCATGAAACATCTTGTAGATAGAGATAATAAATGAGCAAAATATATAGAATATCAGATACTGGCAAGTGTTGTGGAGAAAAACAAGGCCAGGGTGGCATCATCTCAGGGCCTGGCGCATAGTAGGAGCTTCTACCAACACCCTCTGCATTTGCTCCTGTGAATGTGAATTCACAGGAGCAAATGCAGAGGGTGTGAATTCACAGGAGCAAATGCAGAGGGTGTTGGTAGAAGCACCGGCCTTCCCCACATACACAATTGCTGAGTCAGGCCCTTGAAGCACAGAGGCCCTGCTTGATTCATCTAAGAACCCCCTCCCCACTTACACAGACATAGACACCCAGACACACATCTCCCACCCCATCCTCTGGGGTGCTTTCCACATCCCTTAGTCAGTGATTAAGATATATTTGCTAAATAATAAATGAGTGCAAACTCTCAGATCCAGGAAACCAGAGAGCCTGGCTGGACCCTGCCTGTCTGTAGCTTCCCCGGCTTCCCAAGCTGCCTGCAGTCTGCTGGGAGGGAGGGACCTCGGAGAGCTGACGTGTGGGGCAAATAGAAACTGCTGAGATGGTGGGTCTCGTTGGAGCTGGCCGTGATGTTCCTTTTGCAAGTTTCAGGACTGGAAGAGCTGGCACCAGGTGGCGGGTTTTTAAAGGGAAGCTGTGTTCCAGGAGGGGCTTCTGGAGGCATCGCTCTGGCCTGGGAATGTCTCTGATTTCTGCACTTCCACTGGCTCTGATGGACTCCCCACCCCACATCTGGCAGAGTCTGTGAGCACTCGGGGTCCAGACCACCCAGTCCCCATGTGCTGAAGCTCATTGGGCTGCAATCATGTCTTCTGTGGTCTGATCCATCCAACCCAACTGGGCTGCTCCCATGGTGAACTTGAACTTGACTCTCTCCAGATGCAGTGCAGATAGGAAGCGATCATCAGCCCACATTTGTCGTGTCTGGAGTTGCCCTGGGACGCCTCACAAGAGTCTGGTCACAGGATCACTGGGGGAGTGAACAGGTCCCAGCTGAGCTGAGCATGGGGAACGGCGGGTGGGGAGTGGAACGACCATCACATGTCAGGGCCGAGATGACTTGTTGAGCACAAGGCCCAGTTCTCTCCCAGGAAGTGTCCTTACCTGTACCCGAATTCCACGGCGCTGCTGCTTCCGGGGCAGGTTAGGTTCAAGAGGGAAGTTTAAGCATCAGGGTTCCAGGAGGGGAGGAGGACAGAGTGAGTAAAGGGGGTCCATCTAAGACAGAGAATTCACCCCAGCTCTGTAAGGCCCTTAGGAATTGTCTAGTGCTTCAAAATTTAGGGTTCTGTGCACCCATTAAAAACTTACACGAATGAAGAGGCCTTGTCTGGCAAGCATACCATTACTAGCCCTTATTTCATTTAAAAAAAAAAAATGGCACTTTTTAATGCCAAAAATGTAAGAGGAAGGTGGGCATGATTTCAAGATAATGGACAGTTCTTTACTTGGAAACCCTGAGCTTTTTGGAAAGCTCAGTATACAGTGCTTGTTTTTCCTACTTGGTGGTAAACACCTCCTCACTGACAAGCTCCAGTGGGCAGGACGGTGTTTGGAACAATGTGAAAACTGAGGCCCAGAGAGGAGTGATGCGTTCAAGGTCCCATGGTAAGTGAGTGACACAGTGGACTCCAAGTCCAGTGCTCTTTCCACAATGCTGATTTCTAGGAGCTGGGTGAGCTCGGGGCGCCCGGAGAGGTAGGGGCCTGGTCCCTCTGGTCCCTGCTGGAGGTTTGGAGGGGTCACTGTGGGGGACGGAGGTCCTGGGGGAAAGGGACACAGAGCCCACCTAGTCTCCGCTTCCCACAGTCCCTCGGGCCCACTCCGGAGCCAGGCTTCAGGCTGTAGTTTCAAACGCTTGCCTCCTGCCCAACTGCCAGCAGTTCCCTCTGGGAATGCTCTGTGCCCTTGGCTGCCAGCATTCCTGGCATGATGATTCTCTTGTGCCAGGAGGGAGGGGGCCACATGTTCCCCATATGTCACCAGAGTGGGAAGTTTACACTGAACAGCTGAACTGGCCTCCGCTCCTCCTCTCCCCAGCAGATCATCCTGCCTCTCTTCTCTTTGTCTTTCTCAAAGGACCTCCCACCCCCAACTAAGGAGGAATTAAAATGGGATGTTTTAGCTTTTGCAGGGCCCCCAAACTTTCCAAAGAATGTCCACATGCATTGGTTTCAATTAAACAAATACACATACCCTGAAATCAAATAGACACTATTCTGAATCTTTTGCTACATTCTTTCCTCCATTCTTCCCTGATCCTCTCACCCGAAATTCCACCCTTTTATCCCTTCATCCAGCCAATCATTCATCTTTCCCTCTCTCCCTCCTTCCCATCACCCATCCATCTCATCACGCCTCCATCATCCATGTATCCACTCATTCATCCAGTCAAACATCCATCCATCTATTCATCCATCTCTTTATTTCTCCTTCAATCTCTCCATCCTTCCATTCCTCCATCCACCTTTCTATCCCTTTGTCCATCCATCTATCTCTCCATTTATTTGTCTATCCTTTTATCCCTCTGTCCTTCCATCTCTCCTTCTCCCTCCACCCATTCCTCTGCCACTTTATCCTTCATCTATTAACCAGTTCTGTCTACATCTCCCTCTATCTCTCTCCATCTCCCTCTATTCCTTTTTCCATTTATTCATCTCTCCATCCCTGTCTTCACTTACTGAGAGCCCTCCACGAATCAGGCACTACTAGTGCATTGTCCTAGGGGACCATCGTGCCACTCACTGTGATATCTCAACAAATGTTTGTTGAACAGACCTAATGGCATCCTTGCCTTTTGGAGCTTACATTACAGTGAGAGTTAAGTCCACAACTAGCTCCAATTCTGCCAAGTCTGCTGTCGGGACTGAATATGTGTTTGGGAAGCAAGTGGACTAAAAGGAAACATTAAAAAGACTCTGCTTTCATGAGCATTTACAGCGATTCATTCCCTTGTTATGACTGAGGAATATGGGCCCTGAGGTCTGGGCACAGGAAAGAAATTCTAGTGCACCTAGCCCTACCATCAGCCCCACTTGTGGGATCAAATGTGTGGTACCTTTTCTGACGTTGCTATAAATCCCTCCTCCAACAAATCCTATATTCCACCAGACACAGCCCATACTTCAAGGCTGATCTGTTTGCTCCTGCTTCTTCCCCCAGCCTGGAATTCCCCAGCCTGCTACTCCACCAGAGAAATCCTATCCACTCACCAGCATTTATCTCTAAAGATGCCACCTTCAGGAGGTCTTCCAAGATTGTCCCCCTTCTACCAACTTCAACAACAGTTCATCATTTCCCTTGTTCCCACAAAACTTTATTTACACCCACCCCTTTACACACATCACATTCTCTGCCTCGCCTGAAGATGTGTTGAGTAAGGAGGTTGTGTCTGTCTTTTCCCTCTGAGCTCCTTAAGTGGGGTGGGTCCTGCTATCGGAGTCATCTTGGTTCCGCTACCCCTCAAAAAACCTAATACTAGCACGTGCACAATGAGCAAGCGATACATGTAGTTCAATCAGCTTTATAACTGCTGGTGATATTAACAATATCTGCCAACTAGCAGAGCATAGACGCCAAATGTCGTAAAGGTGAGAACCAATAGGGCACCCTCTCTGCTTATATTGTTTTTTTCTGTCTGTAATTTCCAAAGAGCTTCAACCGTTAGCCCAGTCTCTCCTGAGTTGACATCTCCTTCCACATGGGAAAAAGATTGAGAGGTGTTCAGCCTCTGGGGAGGTTGGGTGGGTACTGACTGTAAACTTGGGGAGCCCAGATCTGATCAAACCAATTCTGACATCGAACCCTTTCTTTGCCTTTCCTGTCCTAGACCAGCCCTGTTCAGGCCACAGAGGAGTCTGGGAAGGACGAAGGAGACTCTTGGAATCAAATAACAAGAGCAAATGTGTAACAAGTGCTACCTCCGCTCTCGGGGCTGGAACCTGACATGTACCATCTCATTTAATCCAAACCACCCTCATGGGTGGGCGCCATTATTATCCTCATTTCGAAGGTAGAAAAATGAGGCTCAGAAAAATGAGACCATTTCCCAAAACTACCCAGCTAGTAAGCATACAGCTAGTGCTGGAATTCAAGCAGTGGGGCCCCTCAGGACCCAGTGCTGTCAAGACAGCCCACACTGTTGCCCAGGCTTTGGAGGGGCCAAGAGGGAACCTGAGCGTAGAGAGTAGCTGGGCCCTTTTAGGACAGGAGAAAGGCTGTAGCTGAGGCAGGCCTATGCCACTCGTCCCTGCTTGTCCCACTCGTGGGAGCTGAGTTTGCAAGCACCATTTGGAAAAGAGGCCCCTGTGTGCCTGCAGGGCCTTCTGTGCCAGCTCTGCTGAGAGCCCAGCTTTGCCATCAACATGGCAGGCAGTCTGCGAGACAGAGGAGGCATCATTTAATGCTCTGAGCCTTAGGTTTTATCTATAAAGTAGGTGTGATAATATTTACATCACAGGCTTAATGGGAGGACGTGCGATAAAGCACTTGTCTGGTCTGTAAAAGACACTCAATAATATTAGTCTCCTTGTCCCTCTGTCTCCTGCACTGTACCTCGGCAAGCAGGCTGAGCATGGAGGGGATGGGAGAGGAGGTAGGCTTCTGCCCCAGCTGAGATCTCCTCCTCCACCCAGCTGGCCCAACAGGGCAGGCATCTGAGCCAAGTGAGAGAGACTCTGCAATGTCCCTCATTGGGTAGAAGATGCACCAAGTGAACAGCAGCCTGCCTGACTTCCTTGGACCACAGCATGGCCGGCCCAGGGCGCTTGCCCTTGGTGATTGCAGTGCAGTGCTCTTCAGGCACCCCGGGGACCGGAACACCCAGGATGAGAGCTGGGACAATGGGGCCTACTTCCTTAATGCTATTCTTGGCTGGGCTCACTGCATACCTTAGCTCTCGGTACGCGAGCTGAGTATCCTCATTGCTGTATGAAACAACTGAGGCTCAGAGAGGTTAACTCACTTGTCCTGGGCTGAGACCCAACTCCAGTGGCGTGCCTCTTACCACTGCCCCTTGTTGTCTGATGATGGTGTATGAATGGCTCTGCCTGGCACCACACAGGCCCAGATTGGCAGTCATCAGGAGCCTCATCACTAGGACCTCCTCATCCAGTGCCCCAAGCAGGGGGCAGTGTCTCTCCCAGGCTTTGGGCCCTAGTTTTTTGGTGACAGTGACACGCTTCTGGAGCTGCCTTCCCCGGAGGGCAGGAAAGAGTCAGGAACCCCTGACTTAAACCAGCTTTGTGTGCCTACGGGCTGCCCAGAGTATTGCCACCCATGTCTGTCTGCATGAGCGAAGGGAGCGGAAGAGAAAAAGAATTAACCCCAGTTCTTTGGCTTTTTTGCTGGGACCCAGAAGCTTGACCTGAACAGAGAGAGCCAACCCCATGCTCCTGCCTCTCCTGTTTCCCAGCCTCCCGGCAGTTTTCTGCCCTGTGGATCTTGCCACCTCTGATCGATGAAAAGAAAAAGCAAAGCGAGGCTGGCTGAAAACAGGCCGGCTTCCTTCCTGCTGAGCCTCCTCCCATTCTGATCCAGGGGAAGAGAAAGGCAAAGTCAGCAGAATCCACTTCTGCCACCAGCCCTGCTGCAGCCACCCCTTTCCCACGCCCCGGGGGCTGCATACAGTTACGGAGCTGGAAAGCCCTGGAAAAATAGTGTCAGGGACACCATGCTCATGGAGGCAGAGAAACCCAGCGTTCAGGCGTGGGGATGTTCAAAACCACCCCTCACAGGCCACTGTGCTGGGGGTGGGGCAGGGGGACGGCAGGAAAGTAAACCCGCAGGAAAGTGTGATAAGCCCTTTATGCCTCCCTGATCTTTACAATAATCCTGTGGGAAGGAGTCACTATCCCCATTTTACAAACGGAGGCTCAGCAAGATGACACGGCTGGTGAGTGGGGTGGCTGGAATCCGAGCTTTAACGTGAGTTCCTTCAGAGACTGCCCACCCAGGTGAGGGAGGGTACAAGTTGTTCTCTGTCACAAAATTCCTAAGTGATCCTGATGCTCATTCTGGGTCCAGGAGGGTCTGAATGAATCTGCTGGAGCATCTCTGAAATTTCCTGGGGAGTCTCACGCCATGTTACTTGAGTACTCTCACTCAAAGTGACCCTGGTCACTGCAGGGGATTCTCTGAAGGACAGTTTTGTGTGGGCAACACAGATGACCGGAACAGAACGTCTCACGGCAGCCTCTCCCAGGCCTTGTCACACTCAGAGCCCATGGTTACTCTTTGGTGGCTGCAGAGTGACCATCTATGGGGATGCCTGGTCCTTAGGACATACCCTTTAAAGGGTGAGCAAGATGATGCTGGGGCTGTACGAAGGAATGTGCCAGAAAGTGGAGGCTAAATTTTGGAGACGTGGCTTGTAAAAAGCCATTCAGCCATGCAAAAGGTCCAGGTGCTACAGGGCCCGATCGCCATCCTCCCTTGTCTGACTTCACAAGGAAACACGATGTCTCCAGTAGTCTTTACTCAGAAGCTATCCTGCACACTAATCCAAGTTAGCTGTAACTTCTGATGACGTATGTATCACGGTGTTTGGTTGGGGCTGGGTCTCGAGCCCAGGCCTCTGTGAAACCTCATGGCACAATTCAACCTGTATGCCTGCACATTCTACCCACAAGCCCCCTTAGGGGAAAACACAGAGCACTTTCCCTCAACAATCTCTTTGAGGGCAGAAAATTCCTTCTAGCCACAGATCTCCAATAACTGACTGTTCGGCAGGCAGGACCCCAGGTAGGAAAGGGCATCCTAGCTGGAGCCAGGAAGCAGGGAGGGGAGAGGGAAAAGGGGGTGGCAGCCCCTGATCCACCCCAGCTGTTCAAACATCCAGGCCCCTTTCCCTCTTCCTTCCAAAGGCCCCCGTCAGCACTCAGGCCTGGCTCACAGCCACCATGGGTCCCTGCAGTAAACACCTTGCTGAAATTTCCTCCCACAGACAGAAGGCCTCTCTCTAAACCTCAGAGGCCAGAGGGCCACCATCTCCAGGGAAGCCACCCGGGCCAGGTGGAGCAGGGAACAGAATGAACGACCCTGCAGAGCTCAGAGGCAAGCACAGGAAAGAGCGTGGGATGAGGTGCAAGACCACAGGTGTTGGCTGCAGCCAGCGCCAACCTCTCTCACCCTCCCCACGTTCCCACCTCTAGCCATTGTCCATACTGGCCCCTCCTTCTCTTTTCTCTGAGTATCTAAATTCTACCCACTTTCAGGCCCCCCCCAAAAGTGTTTCCAGATGGTAAATACCTCTCTCCATCTTCTGGCCCCGTGGTGCTTTGTCTCCTGTGGCGCTGGTCATTTTCTGCTTTACAGGATAGATATTTGGGTAAGAGTCATGTCTGTCTTCCTGCAGCTGCTAAGGCCAAGATGTGAACTGAGTCTTGCCATGTGGTCCCCAGGGGGTGCCTAACCCAGTGCCCTGAGGAGGAGCAAGAGAGACTGACCTGCACTAACTTAGTAACTTCGTGCTTGCTAATACTTACCCACATTTTATAGATGAGGCAACTATTGGAAATACTATCACTTTCATTATTTACATCTTCTAATTGTTTGTCCTGGGACATAGAAACATAATGGATTTTTCTATGTTAATTTTGTATCCAGCAACTCTGTTAAATCCTCTTGTTAATCTTAATACTATACCCATGAGTTCCTTTAGGTCAGCAGTCCCCAAACTTTTTGGCACCAGGGACCAGCGCGCTTATGAGAATCTAATGCCTGATGATCTAAGGTGGAACTGAGGCTGCAGTGATGCTCAGGGGCAGTTGAAGCTTTGCTGGCTGGCCTGCCTCTCACCTCCTGCTGTGCGGGCCTGTGTTTGGGGACCCCTGCTTAGCTTGTCCATGAAATAATCACATCATCACCTACAAATAGTTATTATTTTTTTCTTTCTTTCCAATATTTATATCCTTTAAGCTTTTTAAACATTTATTTTATCTTATTTTCTGTCTGACCATGCTGCCTGGGACCTCCAATAAATACAACACTCACTAGAAGTGGTATTAGCGGGCAAAAAATCTTACGACTGATTTTAAAGGGAATGTTTTCAATCATTCCTCAGGCTTCTTAATGTTTGCTCTAAAAAGATACTACTTATTAGACTAAAGAAAAATTTCTTCTCTCCCTGGGTTTCTAAGAGCTTTTTTCAAGAATGAACGTTGAAATTTACTGTACTCTTTTTCTGCATCTGTTGAGATTATTACATGACATCTGCCCTTTGACTTACCTAATGTAGTGAATTACACTGATCTATTTTTCAAAGTCGAATCAACTCTGTATTCCTGGAATACACTGAACACATCATGAAATGTTGTCATTTTTATTCATTAGAAGGTTCAGTTTGCTGACATTTTGTCCGGAGTTGTGTCTCTGTGTTCACAAGTAAATCGTTTTCTTTTCCACTGCGTTGGGCTCGGCTTGGCTATCAAGGTTTCACTTGTCTCATAAAAATGAGCTAGCGATTCTCTTCCTTTTTCTGACCTCCAGAGTATTTTGTGTAAGATCGGAATGATCTGAAACTTGACTGTTTGGTAGAACTTGCCTGTAAAGCTGTCTGAGCCTAGTGTTTTCAACTGTGGAAAGTCTGAAATTTGGGGTTCAGTTTCACCTGTATTTGTAGGGCTATTCAGATCAGGAGCCCCAACTGCACAACTACAGAGGACACCATTTTGTAATTTTTTCTGGTGCCATTTTTAAGTTTTATTTTTCTAAGAATTCATTCATGTCCCATAAGTTTTAGTATGTATTTGGAGAAGTTCATACTATCTTCCAATAATTTTAGCAGTTTAGTTGAGGTATAACTGACATTAATTAACTTTACATATACCAAGCATACAATTTGACGACTTTGACATGTGTATGTACTTGTGACACCATGACCGCATTCATGATAGAATGTATCTGTCATCCTTCTGAAGGTTCCTCATGCCCCGTCCCTCACCTTCCATCCAGGTAACTACTAATTTGTTTTACGTCTCTGTTTGTTTCCACTTTCTAGAACTTCGTAAAATGGAATCATACAATACAAACTCTATTTTGTCTGGCTTCTTCCACTCGGTATAATTATTCTGAAGTTCATTTAAGTTGCTATGTGTATCAATAGCTCATTCCTTTCTGTTTCTGAGTAATACTCCATTGTATGGCTATATCACCATTTGTTTATTCTTTCACTTTTCAAAGGCCATGTGTGTTGTTTTCAGTTTGCGCCGCTGTAAACAATGCTGCCATGAACATTGGTGTACAGATCTTTGAATAACGCATATGCTTTTACGTTTCCTGGATGAACAGAGATGGGATGGCTACGTTGTATGATTGGTGTATATTTAACTTTTCAAGAAATTGCCAAACTTTTCTGAAGTAGTTGTACCATTTTATGTGCTCACCAACAATGACTTATATATCTTCACATCACTTAGCACGATCAGCCTTTTCCACTTTAGACGTGCTAATATTGTAAAATGGTTTCTCACTGTGGTTTTAATTAGCATTTCCCTCTTTAGCTAATGATATTGAACATCTTTTAATGAGCTATTTGACTTCTGTATTATATATCTTTCTTAGTGACGCGTCTGTACCAATTTTTGCCCTTTTCTAATGAGTATTTCTTGAGTTTTGAGTGTTCTTTATGTATTTTGTGTAGAAGTTCCTTATCAGACATGTGATCGCAAACATTTTCTCCCTGCTCGTGACTCGTCTTTTTATCCTCTTAACAATGTCTTTTAAAGAGCAAAAGTTCTTAATTTTGATGAAGTCCAGTTTCCCAGGTTTTTTTAATGTCCTAAGGTCACACATGTCTTCTGTTATACTTTCTTCCAGAAGTTTTATAATTTTACATTTTATATTTAGGTCTATTATTCATTTTGGGTTAATTTTCGTATAGGGTATGAGGTTGGATCAAAGTTAATTTTTTTAAATTTGGACATCCAATCGTTCCAGTATCACGTATTTACAAGAGTATTTTGACTCTTTTCAATTAGCATTTGTTAAGTAGAGCACAGGGTGTCGGATGGTGAGTCAAGGTTCAACAACACACCACAAGATAAATTGAAATAGTGGAATTCATTACTCACAAGTCCTGGATAAATACACTACATGCCTATAGGGGCCACATGGGGAGGTCAAGGCAGAGTACAAAGAGAGAGAGCAATAGGAACTGGGGTTCGTGCCTTTATTAGGGTCCATGGGTTTTCCAGTTCCTGGGCTAAGGCCGGATTGCCAATTCAAACCCAAAGAGCAGAATTTTGGTAAACTTCACGGTTGTCTTACCTAAAGAGCATACAAGCGGAAGGCCCTAGGAAGCAGGGAAAACTGTTGATCACAAGGGCTGTTGGGGAAGTCACATTAGGAACTTACATTTGTTGTGATTCTACAGGCTGTTATCTAGGGCATGTGTGTGCATGAGGGGCTAATGCTAGGCCTCCTGAAGGCCACTTGGACAAACCAAAAGGATGTCAAGGCAGCAATACCATGGAGGAGCTTAGCTAACCTCTCGATAATTATCCTTTCTCCACTGCATTGCCTTCCTACCTTTGTTCAAAAATCAGTTAACCACATATATGTGGGTCTAGTTGCAGACTCTGTGCTTTCCATTGACCTATTCGTCTATTTAGATGCTCGTACCACACTATTTTGATTATTGTAGCTTTATACTAAGTGAGGTAGTCCTCCAACTGTGTTCTTCTCTTTCAAAATTGTTTTAACTATTCTGAGTTCTTTTCATATCTAAATAACTTTTAGAATTAGCTTGTCAATTTCTACAAAGAGAAGCTTGCCATGATTTTTGATTGGGATTGAGTAGAATCTGTAGATCATCTGGGGAGAATTAACGTCTTAACAGCACTGAACCTTCCAATTCATGAACACAGTATATTTCTTCATTTATATAGGTCATTTTAACTTCTCTCAGCAACATTTTGTAGTTTTCAGCATACAGGTCTTTCACATCTTTTCTCAGATTTATCCCTAAGCATTTAATATTTTTTGATATGATCATAAATGGTAATTTTTGTTTCAATTTTCTATTGTAACTAGTATATAGAAATACAATTGATTTTTATATATTGATCTTACACTGGCACTTTTCTTAACTCATTATTACTTATAACAGTATTTTTGTAGATTCCAGAAGATTTGTTGCACAGATTATCTTGTTACCTGCAAAATAAAGAGTTTTACTTATTTCTTTCTTATCAGAATTTTGTTTTTTCTTTCTCTTGCCTGAATGGACTGGCCAGAACCTCCAGTACAATGTCGAATTGAAGGGGTGACAGTGGACATCCTCGGCTTGTTCCTAACCTTAGGGGGAGAACATTCAGTCTTTCATCATTAATTATGATGTTAGTTGCAGGTTTTTTTATAGTTACCCTTTATCATATTGAGGAAATTCCCTTCTATTCTGTTCTGTTGCTGAGAGTTTTTATTAGGAATGGATGTTGGATTTAACAAATGCTTTTACTGCTTCCATTGAGGTGATCAAATGCCTTTTATTTTTTAGTCTGTTAAAATGGTGAATTATATTGATTGATTTTTTTAATGTTAAGCCAACCTTATGTTCTATAATAAAACCTTACTTGGTCCTGATGCATTATCAATTCAATGGCTGTAGTAAAAAAAGTCAGATAATAACAAGTGTTGGAGAGGACGTGGAGAAATTGGAACCCTCGCATATTACTAATGGGAATGTAAAATGGTGCAGCCACTTAGGAAAATCTGTTAGTTCCTCTAAAGGTTAAACATAGAGTTACCATATGACTTGGAAAAGATGTCAGCACAAAACATATAGAAAATAAAACATGCCCGTGCAAAAGTTGTATCGTCATGAACTGCATAACAATGTTTTGGTCGTGAGCAGACCACATATATGATGGTGGTCTCCTAAGCTTATAATGGAGCTGAAAAATTCCGATTGCCTAGTAATGTCATAGCTTTCATAATGTCACAGTGCAATGCGATACTCATGTATTTATGGTGATGTTGGTGTAAAATCTATTGTGCTGCCAGCCATATAAAAATATAGCACATGAAATTATGTGCAGTACATAATACTTGATAATGATCATAAACAATTCTATTACTGGTTTATGTATTTACTAGACTGTTATTTTTATTTGAGAGTGTACTCTTACTTTCTACTTATAAAAAAAAAGTTTACTGTAAATCAGTATGCTGTGTTTCACGAGCAGCAGCCTCATACATCTCATGTTTACTCTATCTCTTGATTGCATCATTTTCTCTTGTGCTGATTTAATCTCGTATTGTTTTTTGTTCAGTATCCCGATGCACAGGCTTGTAGCTGAGGAGCAATAGGCTACCTCACATAGCCTAGGCGTGTGGTAGGCCAGACCATCTAGATGTGTGTAAGTGCATTCTAGAATGTTCCCACAACCACAAAGTCACCTAACAACTGTACGTGAATATTCATAGCAACATTATTCATAATATCCAAAAAAGTAAAAATAGCCAAAATGTCCTCTGGCTGAAGAATGAACAGATAAAATGAATAGAAAATATGTCTTACACTGGAATATTATTTGGCAATGAAAAGGGATGAAGTACCGAGACGTGCTACAACATGGGTAAACCTCGGAAAGATTATACTAAGGGAAAGAAGCCAGTCACGAAGTGCTGCATATTATGTGATCCCATTAAAATGAAAAGTCCAGGATAGAGACAGCTATAGAGACAGGAAATAGAAAGTGGTAGTTTCCTACGTTTGAGGAATTTTCAGGGGAATGGAGAGTGATTACTAATAAGCGTGGAGTATCTTTTTGGATTGATGAAAATGTTCTCAAATTAACTCAACTCTGTGAACATACTAAAAACCATTCAATTGTACATTTTAAATTAGTGAATTGTGGGGTACGTGAATTATATCTAAATCAAGCTGCTATTTAAAAAGAGAAACAAACAAACGAATAAACATACAAGCAAATATAGGCTCAAAGGTTTTTAAAAAACTGTCTTGGAGCTGGAATTTAATTTTTAATTTAGTCTGAAAATTTTGCCCCCTGGAAAGATCTGTTTGCTGAGGTGAGCTCTGCCTTCTCTGTGGAACTCTGCTCGTGAGTACAGCTGCTCTGTGACACGCTTATGTGACCAGTAATAAGATGAGGTCCAGGTTTCTATGTGCATTGAGTTTCATTCCCCCACTCTACTTGTTAAGCAGTTTTATTTTCTTTATTCTTTCAGTTGTTACCTTTAATATTTTTATTAGCATAACAAAGGTAAGTAATTTCTAATTTGTTGTACTAGATCTCCCCACATTAGATATTATTGCTGTTGTGTTATGTAGTCACTGTGTTTTGAATGTAACCACATATTTATCATCATCTTCGCTCACCGTTCTTTCTTACATCTCAGGCCTTCCAACTCTGAGTTATTTTTCCTTCTACCGAGAGTACATTAAAAAAAAAAAAAAACTTTTTTGAGCTATAATTCTCATACCATATAATTCATCATTTAAATGGTACAATTCAATGGTTTTTAGTACAGCGACAGAGTTGTGCAGCCATCACCATGATCAACTTTCCAACATTTTCATCACCTCAATAAGAAACCCTATAACCATGGGTAGGCACTCCATATTTCCTCTGAAATCCCCAGCCCTAGGCAACCACTAATTTATTTTCTGTCTCTATGAATTTGTCTATTCTGGACATTTCACATGAGTTGAATCATACAATATGTGGGGGTTTTGTGTGTGTGTGTGTGACAGGTTTCTTTCACTTAACCTGTTTTCAAGGTTCCTCACATTGTAGCACGTATTAGTACTTCGTTCCTTTTTATTGCCAAATAATGTTCCATTGTATGAATATACCACGTTTTATTTATCCATTCATCAGCTAGACTCCGGTGTTGTTTCATTGTTTTTATGAATAATGCTGCTATGAATGTTCATATGGAATTTTTATACGGATGTAGGCTTTCATTTCTCCTGGGGTATACCTAGAAACGAAATTGCTGAGTCATATGGAAACCCCATGTTTAATATTTTGAGGAACCGTCAAACTGTTTTCCCAAGTGGCTGCACCATTTTACATCCCATCAGCAAAGTATGAGGGTTCTAACTTCTCTGTGTCCTTGCCAACAGGTAATATTCTCTTTTTTTCTTTCCTTCTTTTTAAAAAATGTTTTACTATAGCCATCCTAGTGGGTGTGGAGTGGTATCGCATTGTAGTTTTGATTTGAATTTCCTTGACGGCTAATTATGTTGAACATACACTTATGCTTTCATGTATTTATTGGCTATTTGTACGTACTCTTTAGAGAAATGTCTATGTAAGTTCTTTGTCTATTTTTAATTGGATTATTTGTCTTTTTAATATTAAATTGTAAGAGTGCTTTATATATTCTGGATACTAGTTCTTTATCAGATATATGATTTGCAAATATAGTCTCCCATTCTGTATTTATCTTTTACTTCGAAGCAGGAAAGTTCTAAATTTCAATGAAATCTAACTTACCTATTTTTTCCTTCGCTGCTTGTGCTTTTGGTGTTGCATCTAAGAAGCTCTGCCTAACACAAGGTCACTGTGATTTACACCTATGTTTTCTGCTAAGAGTTGTATAGTTTTAGCTCTTACATTCAGCTTTATGATACATTTTAAGTTAATTAATTTTCATGTGTGGTGTAAGGGAAGGGTTCCGACATCATTATTTTGCATGTAGATTCCAGTTGTCCCAGCACCATTTGTCGAAAAGACTATTTTTCCCTCATTGGATTGTCTTGGCACTCTTTTGCATAAACGTACTATTTATTTCCGGATTCTCAATTCTGTTGCATTGATCTATATGTCTAGCCTTATGCCAGTACCACCCTGTCTTTTAGTAAGTTTTCTAGTAAGTTTTAAAATGAGGAAGTGTGAGCGCTCCAACTTTGTTCTTTTTCAAGTTTGTTTTAGATATTCTTGCTCCTTTAAATTTCCATATAAATTTGGGGATCAATTAAATTTTAGGATCAGGTCAATTTCTACAACAAAATAGTCAACTAGAATTTTGATAGAGGTTGCACTGAATTTGTAAATCAATTGGGAATGTATTATGTTCTTAACAATATTAAATCTTCAAATTAATGGATAGGAAATATCTGCCTATTTATTTAGCTCTTCTTTATTTCAAAACGTTTTGTAGTTTTCAGAGTACAAATTTTGCTCTTCTTTTGTTAAAGGTTTTCCTAAATATTTTATTCTTTTTGATACTATTGTAAATAAAATTGCTCTCAAATCCATTTTTGAATTATTCATTGGTAATACGTAGAAATATACTTAATTTTTGTACATTGATCTTGTATCTGCAAACTTGCCGAATTTATTAGTTCTAATAGTTTCTTAGTTGATTCCTTAGGATTATCTACACACGAGTACATGTCATCTGCAAATAAAGGTGGTTTTACTTCTTCTTTTTCAATCTGGATGCCTTTAATTACTTTTTCTTGCTGAATTGCTCTAGCTAGAGCCTCCAGCACAATGTTGAGTAACCAGGGCAAGGGCAGACGTCCTTGTACTGTTCTCGACTTTAGGGGTAACGTCCTTTAGTAAGGTCTGTTGGTGGTAAACCCTCTCGGTTTTATTACATCTTTGTTTTTAGAGAATAGATCCATTAGGTAAAACATTCTAGGTTAACAACTATTTTATTTCAGCAACATAAACTTCAAATATACTGAAAATATCATTCTTCTATCTTCCGGATTGAATTGTTGCTGTCGAGAAGTCAGCCATCTGCTTAAATGCTATTTCGTTAAAGGTGATTTTTGTTTCTGTCTGGTCGCTTTTATCATCTCTCTGTCTCTCTGTCTCTCTGTCTCTCTGTCTCTCTGTCTCTCTGACCGTCTCTCTCTCTCCCTCTTTCTCTCTCTCCTCTGCGGTGGTCTTCACTATGTATAGGGATGGCTTTTTTTTCACTTTTAGTGCTTAGGAATTATTGGGTTTTCTGAATGTAAGTTTTGCTCTTTCCATAACTGTTGAAAACTTGCAGTTATAATCTTTTTAAATATTGTCTCTTTCCTGCACTTTCTTGCCTTTCTGTCTAGTATTCTAATTAAACGTGTCCTCCACGTCTTCGTACTGCCCCTTTATGTTCAATCCTTTTTCTCTTCGAGCTGCATTTAGAATAATTTCTGCAACTCTATCTTATGTTTTACTAATTCTATCTTCAATTTTGTATAACCTCGTATTTGGCTTTAAAGTCTACGATTTCAAAGATTATAATTTTTCTTTCCAAAAATTATATTTGATTAATTTCCAAATCTATTTAGTTTACATGGGCTTTTGTTGCTTGTTCATATTTATAAGTGAGCTGGGAACTTGCTCTTCGGCTTGATATTTATATCCATTGTGGGTTTTTTTTTTTTTTACAGTAATCATGTATTATTTTTATAAGAAAAACACCAATGAAAAATCAAAGTATTCATTGTGGAGAGCTGAGGCGGAGTTGGGTAGATGGGGGCTATGTAGGGAGGGTATTTTGTATTCTTTCCCAAATTTAGCGAGCCAAGTACTGCAACTACTATTATTTTTGATGGTGGCATGTGTAGGTGTATCTCTTAGGAATGAACATGCTACAGGAAATTGAGAGGGACCCAAGTTCCCTTACCTTAGGGAAGGGTCCAGATGAACATGACTTCATTTAAGCCTCACACTCACTCTCTGAGGCAGGTGTGATTATTATCCTCATCTCAGAGATGAGGCCCAAGGAGATAAAAGCCCTTGCCTAGGAGGAGCCTGCATGTGCATTTGGATGTCCAGGACCAAGACTGCTTCAGTGAAGCAGAGCAGCCTCCAGTTGGGGGGGAGACAAGGCAGTCTGAGTATGCTAAGCCTAGGGCTGAGGACCTTTGCAGTCTGTCCCAGTGGACAGCCCCC
The DNA here is from genome assembly GCF_902729225.1 of Pteropus medius. Lineage (NCBI taxonomy): Eukaryota > Metazoa > Chordata > Mammalia > Chiroptera > Pteropodidae > Pteropus > Pteropus medius. The sequence continues at coordinate 17,949,219 of NW_024340696.1, read as the reverse complement.
TCCCCCACCCAGGATGTGTCATATTCTCAGGGGCAGCCAAGGGTGAAGGGTAAGCAGGGCCTGGGGCGGAATAGGACCAAGGAGGGTGACGTCACCCCCACTCTTAGTAATGCTTTGGCAGAGCCTGAAGCTCCCACCTTGGGAGGGAGAGAAAGGAGGAGGGGCAGTGCTGGAGCCAGCAGCTAGGAGGCTGCCAAGTCGGTGATCAGAAATTGGCGCTGTGCCAGGAGCACCCAGGAGGAGCCCTCCTGGGGAGGGGGGCCTCCAGTAGAAGAGAGACATTGTCAGAGTCTTGGGAAGGGACTGTAGAAAGCGGTGTCCACATTAGATTGAGTGGGGAACGGTAGCTGGACGGTCTGTCTGTCTGTCTGTCTGTCTGACTAGTAAGGCTAGTGGCCAGCCATCCTTTGATCCATACAGGACTGTCTGATGGCCTAACCATTTGTTTTCCTCACTGGTTGGTGGGCTGTCTGATTTATGTGACTGGCATGTGGAGATGTCAGCAGGGTTGGGCCAAATCTCTATCTACTTCTATGAAATCTGGGGCTACCCTCTCATAGGTGCTTGACATCACCCTTTCTGAACACTCAGGGTCAGGTGGAAGAACGGGAGGAAATTAACATCTACAGGTGGCCAGGTGCCGGAGGGACAAACTGAATCTGACAAGGGCCTGCCTTCAAGGAGCTCCCATCCTAGGAGAGGAGAGAGATTCGCAACCATGATGACTACAATCAGAACCTTGGATGAGCTGGACTCATGGGCTGAAAGCGGAAAGCAACTTTATTCTTATTTCCTGTCGTCTGTTTCTGATTCGGTCATGTGAGGACGTTCTTCCCCATCTCTGGATGACAATTCCGGCAGTCCCACCAGTTAGGTGACAAAAATTCTTAGGTCACTTTAAGTTGCAAACACAGAGTCAGATTAACAATTAAAAGTGTCTGGACCCTGGTGATAGTCACAACTTCAAATCTGGCTTAGGCGAGTTGATACTTCTGCCTTTGCTCTCCTCTGCAGGCAGTGAGCTGGGGAAGGGGGTTTGACCTTCCTTCACCCCCGCACTAGGCTAGTCCTTGCTCCTCCGCCCCTCTTCCCTCATCCTGCTATTTGCAGTTTCTGTGACTGCCAGGGCCTAGAGAGGGAGGGAAGAAGTCGAGGGAAGGAAAAGCTTACTTCACTGGTCTTGTTATGAGCTAGCTTCCGCTCCCAGGGCCCTGCAGAGGGAAAAACTGTTGCTGGGAGTCCTCTCTACCCACTTGGGGACATTTGGCTATACTTCCTACAATGTGACCCACGTGGCTGCTCCCCAATCTTCCTCTGGCTTTCTAGAGCCCCACGGAGTCTGTTTATTGTTCTCCAAATTTATGGGACCACATAACCCTGATGATGATGATGATGATGATGATGATGATGATGGTGATGATGATATTCTGTGTCTTGTGAAACTCTTTGGCAGACCAGGCCCACATTTAGACCACGGAAAACACGCATGTGTCCTGTACTCTGAGCAGCTCTGGGGGGCCGGGCCCATCCCTCCTTAGACAGGTCTCCTTCTCCTCATCCCTAGCAGGTATCAGCCCTTTTCTCACACTTTTAGATTTTTCCTAATGGGAGCCAACTATGTCTAGGCCACTATGTTCCTGACCGACTGGAGACACACGTCACCATCATCTTCTGGTCCACTAGGAAGACCCTGACCAAGGCCAGAGGAGGGACAGATACTCCCACCTCTCCCCCTTTGTAAGGGTGGAAATCCCAGCACCCCCAGATTCCACTACAAAGAAATCCTTTTACAAAGTCTCTTACCTCCTCTCTAGCCACTCGACCCTTTGATATCTATTATGGCTCTTGTTCCATCATGACCCTCTGTCTGTCCCCAATCATGCCCCTCCTCCAGGATCCCAAAGCCCGTAAATGGGGCTTCATCGTACTCAGTTGCCCACACTGAAATCTGGGAGCTTTCGCTGATCCTTGATCTCTAAACTTGGTTGGCTCCCTTGCTCTGTGGACTCACCCATCTTGGGGTGAGAATCTCATTTCCTTTTTCCTGAGACTTTCCAGGTTTAGTACTGACAGTTCCACATCCCCGGGGACCCCCCTCAGTCTCAGGCAGAGCTGAATGGTTGGTCTTCCTACTTCCTGCCCCCTGCTGCAACTGGTTCAGGTCAAGGCACCTCTTGTTCAGACAACCAGTCTCCCCACTCCAGCTCAAGCCCTTCCAACCCATTCTTTACACAGCAACAGGAACGATTCTTCAAAGATGCAAATATGATCATTTCCTTCTCCTCTAATCCACCTCTCAATCCTTACTTACTTGGTCCTCACTTACCTCTTCCTCTCTCTTTCCTGTCCCCAGCTCTGCACTCCTGCCCCTGCCAGATCCTGGAACATCTCACACTTCTAGGCTTTAGCGCATGCTCTGTCCCCTGCCCTCTCTCTCTGTCCCCTGCCCTCCAGAGCCTAACTAATACTGCTCATTTCCATGAAACCCTTGACTGTCAAGGGTGGTTCTCTATCTCCTGCATATAAATCCTTCCTGTCTCTCCCAACAGCCTAAACTCCAAGGATATAAGCTGGTCTTATCCCACCTGGCACTCTCTGATGGCCGTGGGTGAGATTCATCTGACCCTGGATGGTAGAGAGGAACACACTGGAACTCATCCACTCATTTGTTGAACACCTACTGCATACCAGGCACTGTGCTAGGCACTCAGGATACAGTGGTGAAGAATCAACGACATCCCTATATACATTTAGGAGTCCTACAGTGTCCTGTGGACACACACGCACACACACGCACACACACACACATGCACGCAGACTTAGGCCTGAACAAAGACTTCGGTTTGCAATGGCTTTCTGGGGGGCCTGGACTTCATGAGGCCCAAGATCATGGCCAACACCTAATAATAAAATGTCCCTTCCACTGTCTTCTCACCCTTTTCAACATAGCTGGTCTTCTCACCTTCCCTGTGCTCCAGGACGTAGTCTGAATGCCTTCACTGAATTCCAGTCTGAATGCCTACCATATAACTTGATATGGGCCACTTCTCCTCTGGACCATGATAAAAATAGAGACTATTAACCATTGCTAACTCTGCTTCCCTGAGCCCTTCCAGAACCAGGGAGCTTCTTCCAGATAAACCCCATTGGGCTAGTCACAGGCCCGAGGCTTTTTCCTGACTGGCTTATTTTAGAAAGTGCTGTCCCCTATCCCAGGACAGACAAAGGACATCACACTTGAGTGTTCCCAGGGACATCTGGATTCACAGGACTCTGGGCTTAGTACGCATAAGGTTGCAGCCACCTTGCTCTGTCTTCTACATGTGGTCATTGTGAGGAGAGAGCTGGCATTCCATCCCTCGGGGCCACCAGTGGCAACATCCCCCACTCTCACCTCTTCATTTCTGGTCCTGAAGCCTGGCCCCAGTGCCAACTCCTTCAGGAAGCCCTCTAGGCTTCTCTTCTCCTTTCTGTCCCCTCAGACAGGAGGACACTCCTGGCTCCAACGCTCTGTGACATGTTAGTGGTGTATCTGCTTCCCTCTCCCGCCCGTTTCCTCTCTGATATTAGCTCTGAGCCAGTTTTTCTCAAGCTGCCCGTGTATACGAGTCAACAGAGGTGCTCGTTGAAAGCATAGATTCCCAGAGTCCCTTATACTCAAGGAACCAGGATCTCCAGGGGTGGGCTCAGAATTCTGGATTTCTAAGACGCTGAAGTGATTGTTAAATTAGGCAAGTATGGAGCACTGCTCGAAGGACCGTAGCCTGAGTTCTTCTCTGCATCACCTTATTTCTTTCTGGCACTGAGAATGAAGTACTTTATATTGATGGATTCATTCATTCCTTTATTCATTCATTCAACAAAAATGTTTTAATGCCTTTTATGTGTCAGGCACTGTGTTCTAAGCTGGGGGCAGGGTAAGGAACAAGCTAGAAGCCTTCCCTGCCCTCAAGGAACTGAGTTCAGCTGAGAAGACACAGACTCTAACCAACAATTTCAACTTACTGTCGGGAGAACAATCTCGTTTCAGGCATTGACAATTTCCTTGGAATCAGGCAGAAGTTCTAAGCCTACCCATATGCTAACTCATTTAGTCCTGGCAGCCACCCTGCGTGGGTGGGACTATTATTACGCCCGTTTTTGAGAGGAGGAACTAAAAGTTTCACCCACTTGCTGATGGTCACACAGCTCAGTAGGGCAGAGTTGAACCCGTGGCCTGTATGTGGGTGGATAGGAGGCTGTGCTATCTTGCCGCTGGAGGAGAGGGCCAGAGCAGGGCACAGCAAGGTCACCAATGTCCTTAGGGGGTGTGGTCAAGGAAGCTCCCCGAAGGCTGATCTGAAGGGGGAACAGGGTTAGGCCAAAGAACAGAGGGAGATTGTTCCAGGGGCTGAGGAACAGGACTCATTTCTGAGGAGTTCAGGGCACTAAGAAGGTTAGGGGCTGGCAACTTAACTCCAAGATGTCAGGCAAGCAAGTGTGGAAAAGTGACCTGACCAGCAGCTGGTGAATCTGGCAGGATGTCCAAGCATTTGTGTGACCTCCGCTGGAAAAAGGGAGCAGCCACGAGGGCTGCTGAACTGAGCCCCAGGGCTGGCTGAGTTCAAACACGCTGTGGCCATCCATTCACCAGCGGTGTGACCCTGGGCGAGCTATTTAACCTTGCTAAGCCTCGTCAGTTTTCTCATCTGTAAAATGGGGATGATGCTAACAATTCTTAGGTCTTAGTGTTGTTTGGGGGGAAATAATTAAGATAATATGTGCAAAGTGCTGACACTTATGAAATATTAGTCATTAGTGTCTGTGGTATGTGGCTCTGAGCATTCTCTCCAATTTAAAGATGAGGAATTGGAGGGCCAGAAATGTAGAGAGACTCGTCTCAGTTTTCTCAGCCGATGAGGGCCCTAGGGCTTGGCTCTTTCCGGCGCCCAAGGTGCCCCAGAGAAGGGCAGCCATTTGAGGCTGGGGGATTCAACTTCTCCCCATTGCCTAGAAGACGCTGAGACCTCCTAGCCTCTCACCTTGGTACCTCTTCTGCTCCCACAGACATACCTGCTAGAGCTCCTGGGCCCCATGAAGGCTCTGTGCAACTAGATTCTGATTGGCCAGGGCACCTGGATGGGGCCTGCTGCCAGCCTGAAGGAGGCAGCCTTGGCAGGGAAACTTTGGGAGGCTTGCAGTTAAGCCCCTACTCCAGGAGTGTGATCACCTTGGGAGGAGGAGACAGCCTGGACTGTCCCTGAATTCCCCATTTGTAAACAGATCAGCCAGGAGGCAAAGGGCATCATGCCCAGGGCCTGGTGCTAGAACATGGCTGCAGTCCAGCAGCTAAGCAGAGGGGGGGGGCGGGCAGGCGGGGATGAAAGATGGCTGTGACTTGTCAGCTATGGACACAGGGGAGCAGGACGGATGGAGCCTGTGGCTATCTCTGCCTCTCCAGCACACACCACCTCCTCCTCGGCCTGCTGCCACTCACGTCATTACCCAGGGCCTGAGCATCACATCAAGAAACGGGACAGCTCTTGGAGCTGGGCGACACTTTCCAGCACCTCCACTCTCCTTTCTTTCTCCTCTGAGCCTTTGAGCCCCGCACCTGTCATACACAGGAGAAATTTCAAATCCCTTTTTAAAAAGCCACTGCTGTTATAATAAAGTAAGAAGAGGGCCTGCCTGAATTTAGCCAAACCTAGAACGGAATCCTGTTCCAGCCACTTACTAACTAGTTAGCTGACCTCGGGGCGGCCACTTTACTTCTCTGGAACCTCGGTTTTCCCATTCGTAAAGTGGGGATGATCCTAACTACCCCGGTGTTGCTGTAAGGATTATGTGTGCTGAGGGAGAGTCTGGCATGCAACAGGGGTCCAGGAAATGTCACCAAAGAAAGAATACTACGGATGTGGGCACAGGACAGGCCCCTAATAAATATTTGCTGATTAAATAGGAGGTGTAATTTAAAAAAAGAAATAAACGATCTCAACACTTGTGCCTTTGATTTTCCTTCTAAAAGCTCACATAGGAATTAGGAGCATTGGCTGGGGCTGCGAGAAGAGCAGGGTGAGATATGGCATAATTCTTGGGAAGGGGAAGGCTCAGAACACTCTTAATGACGTCAGCGCCTGTGTGCAGAATACATTACACTCTCCCAAGTGCTGCCGTCTTCCTCTGACATTGAGGCTTGTCTGGGAAGGAGATTCAGAACTGAGTCCACGAAGACAGACTTTAGCTTTCAGTCTTGTCTCTGCCTCTTACTATCAGGCAGCCTTAGACGAGGCCATGTCTTCTCTAAGCCTCAGTTTTCTTTACAAAGTGAGGATCTGAATACCAACTCTCAGAGCTGCTGGGAGGACTAAATGAGGTAATCTATTTTGAGAGCTTGGACCTGGGCCTGGCGTCCAGTAGGCCCTCTACAAATGGTATCTGTCACTATTATCATCTGAGGTCATCATTGTGTCAGTCAGCTCTTGGGGACCTAAAATGACTACCATTTATTTAGCTCACATTTTTTTTTTTCATTTGTATTTTTTATTTATACTAAAACCAAGTAATTTTTTTTTAAAGCTCACAATTCTGCATGTCGAAAGTGTAGGTTGGGCTCAGCTGGGTGGTTCTTTAGTCCTCCTTTTGCACGTGGTTGGCTGTAGGTGAGCCCAATGGCTTTCAAGGCGGGCTGGCTGCTTGCGGGCTAGGATATTGAGGTGACTGAAGTGATCACTTGCCTCTCATTCTCCAGCAGGCTAACCTGGGCTTCTTCACGTGAGTGGCAGGGTTTTGAGAGAAGGAGAGAGTGGAAAGGCATAAAACCTCTTGAGGCTTAGGCTCGGAATTGGCCCAGTGTCCCTTCTTCCATATTCCTTTGGCCACAGCAAGTCACAAGGCCAGCCACGATTCAGGGAGGAAGTTAGCTTCCCAGTCGCACGGCAGAGGGCATCAGTACGGAAGGGGAATAGCATGACCATTTCTCCACACAACTTATCACAGTGTTGCTAATTAGGGTACGCCTCGGCTAGGAACCGGGTCTCTTTGATCCCCACTGCCGTGACCCCACAGTCAGCAGCCTGTGGCACCAGCAGCAAAGCCAGAAGGCTTCACTGCTCCATTCCCCCTTCCGGATCAGAGCCAGGCTGCCACCTTCAAATCCCTTTCCCCTGAGGAGATGGAGACCATACTCCCACAGGGCCGGGCACACACATACCACATGTAGGAGTCATGGGGATCTGATGACCCATATCACCTGTGGGAACTCATTGGAGGCCCTGCCCCCTCAGTCCTCAGAGAAGGGAAATACGCACAGCACACCTGGACATTTCTCCCCACAGACCAATCCTGGGTGTCCACTAAATAAACTCATTTTATTATCCCAACGAGGTGTTTTAGGCCACCACAAGCTACAGATAGTACCCTCAGCCGCCTGGAAAAAGTTTTCCTGCCCATGTTGAATCGTCAGGAAGTTATATCAGTTCCCCTTGGGGCTAGGAGGTTTCTGGTTCTCATTTCTATGCACATTTTGATTGGTTCCTGTATATCCTCTCGAACTCGGCCAGCCAGCCTCCTGGTACAGTGGCAGCTCTCACAGTATACCATGCAATGAGGACATCAGGTGACAATAGCCAGTTTCAGGACAGGCTCCTCCCTCTTCTGTGCATTTACTGGTGGATATAAACAGGGTCTTAATCATCTGATTGTACACGGGGTGCATTTTCTGGTTTCTGTTTGTGCTTATTGCCTGTGTCCCCACCTCTAGACTGTAAGCTCCATGAAGTCAGAGACGTTATTCACCTTGGTGAGCCCCACCTCCTTCTGCAGAGCCTGGTATATAGTTATTGCATGGACTGGGAGATGAAATGTCAGATTTAATTGAGTTGCACCTCTTCAGAAAGGGCCCGCCTCCTCGACTCCTTTTCAGAACCGTGGGTCTTTATTCCCACGGAATAAAGAGCACTGGACACAGAGCCATAGGTTCCAGGGGGCCAATCTCAGCTTCTGTATTTACTATGTGACAATGGACATGAGGCGGTCATGTGCAGTTATACTGGTCGTTCAATGCCAGCTCCAGGGGGAGCCATTTATTTAGACTACAGTGTAAATGACTTCTTCAGGCCTGCAGCAAGCAATTTAGCTTCTCCAGGTCTTGGTTTCCACAATCTTGGGGTGGGGGGCGGGGAGAGTACTCATGTCTACTTTGCTGTTGTGTCAGGGTTAAAGGTTAACGCTAAGTAAATGGATGCTGTGATGGCGATGGTGATGATGATGATGATAACTAAGAAGGAGGCAGGGTGCCAGGGAGATGCACCCAATTATGTCTTCTGGCTTCTCGCCTTCTACTCTTGCTGCCCTCCCAGTCCCTCTGAGTCATGCCTCGCCCTGCAGAGCTAGCCCAGCTCTCCCGGCTCGTTTCCCACTCTCCTCTGGCTGGGGTCCTGTTTGCAACATTTTCTCAGTCTCACCCTCCCTTCTTCCTCTTTGTGGGCTCCCTCAGGTTTGCAGCCTGCCCCTCTGGTAAAGGGCCTCTCTCCTCCCATCCTACCAAACCCCAGGACAAGCACACCTCCTGGCTCCTAAGGTCCTGAGTCTTCCATGAACCAGGACCAAGAGGATTAGCTGCTGGAATCACAGAGTTGCTGTCACCCTGGAAGTCCCAAGCTGGGCTCACCCAGGTATGCGATGCAGGGGCAGAAGCTAGACCCCTTCACTACTGTCAGTTGCCAACACCCCTTCTGGCTCCATATTCCTCCTGGGAAGCTGCCGGTTCTCTCCAGATCCTGCCTTCCATCCTCCCCGCCCCTCCAGTCCCTCTGCACTTCCAGCCAGGCTCCCGCACCCCCAGCCAGGCTCCCACACCCCCAGCATCCTGCAGGAAGCCCATTCTTGTCCCCAGAGGGTGCTGCTTGCCTGCATCTGAGGTAACATTAGAAGGCAGGGGGAGGGGCTTGGCTCTGAGCCTGACATTATCCCAGCCCACAAGGCAGGTGCTAGGGAAATGACTTCAGAGGAGGCAGCTGGGGGTGGGGGGTGGGCGCTCACAGCTCCGAAGTCCTCTATGGGCCCCTCCTACCTGACTGCACCTTCCCTGGAAGCCAGGAGGCTCCACCCCACCAGGCAGGGGCCTGGGCACAGATTCTTTCCTGCTCCAGTCCCAGCCTTTGGAACTAACCTCGTTCCTGCCATGAAGGCACTAAAGTTCTCTGCCTGCCTGCTCCTGTCTAGGGAGGATGCAGACTCTCAGTGAGGCCAGGGTCAGTCATGGAGACAGGCCGCTTTGGGAAGCAGCTTGCTACGTACATTACTTCATTTAATTCCCACAATAACACTGAGAGTTAGGAATTATAGTCCCCATTTCACAGATGAGACTAAGAGAGGTGAAGTCTCTGCGAATCGCTGGTTGATTTTTTGTTTTTTAATTTCATTTGGGAAGTGGGTTGCCAGGAGAATGGCTGATTCTGCAGACTGGCTGGAAGGGAAGGGGGCTGAGTGAGGAACGCTTCCACCGCCTTTCCTGTTTGTTCCACTCGCTGTTCATTATTCTACTTCCTTCCACAGGATGTGGGAGGCCTTGGATGAGCCTCAGGGGTCCCCCGGCAACACTCAGCATGGACTGTGGTGTCAGCGGTTGGCGGTTGTGTGCTTGCGTGTGCTGTTGTGTGTGTATGTGTCTGTTGTGTAGGTGTGTACAGGTGAATGTGCAAGACTCCCTATATTCACTAGAATACAGGTGCCACGTAGGCTCCTTCACTGCGGTGCTCTCAAGAGCCTAGAACAGTGTGTGTCATATAGCAGGTGTCCATTAAGTATTCATTGAATGAATGAGTGAGTGAATGAATGAATGAACAAATGAACCTTAACTCACAGGTTCCAAAGACCCCAGAGGGCAGCCGGATATTTGCAATGAGGTGGTGTGGCAGCTTTGGTCTCTGTCCCACTTCGAGGGAAGGAGTTGGTGGCGGTCCTGGCCCGAGAGATTCCCTGGTGGCTGGACATTCTAGTGTCATTAAGTGACTCCCCTTCACCCTGCCGCTCTTTGGCCAGGGGTACTTGCTCATCTGGAAGTGCAGGGGCTGGAGGGGACTCTGCCAGGAATCAGGCAGGATAAGGGGCAGTGGCTGGGGTGCTCTGCCAGCGCAGGCCTGGAACATTCCAGGCTGACAGACAGGTAGCATTTCCTGACCACCACTGGCCACCGCAGATTAGTCTGAAAGAAGAAGAGCTGGGATCCCTCACACCTGGGAAAGAACTGAGCTCTCAGGGAGGTTCAGGGTACATGTATGTTGTGTGTGTTTGTGTATGTGCGTGTGTGTGTGCGTGCGCGTGCATGCACACACACTGGATTGACAGTGGTATTCACCTATACAGCCATGCGAATTATTAAAATATTTCTTACTGGTTGACAATGACCCCCTCAGGCTAACCTCTAGGAGGCCCTGCATCTCCCACCAGTCCACACAGAGGGCCCTTATTCCAGCTCAAGTTGGCTTTCATCCCCATTTTTCAGTGTCCATGCCAGACAGTTTGCTCCCCCCCAAAAAAGTCCAGCTTCCTAGACACTTCCAGGACCCTGCCACTGGCTTCCCAAAGGACCAGGGGGCAAGCCAGCACTCACCTATGTTTCTTGCCTGGCCCCAGGGAGTTGTGGATGGGCACGGCCCAGGAGCACCCTTGCCTCCTCCTGCTCGCTGCTCAGAGGTCAGGCCACTGTGGGGTCCATGTGCCAGACCTTTGAACAGCATGTTCCTTGGCCTGGACATTGGTGTGAGAAATGGCAGCCCTGGGGGTGGCCGCCACCTGCACAGAAGGCCTGGTAGCAGCTCAGCTGGCCCAGCAGCCCAGGGAAGGAAGCAAGAAGGATGGAAGCCCCAGGTGGATCTGGAAGGATGATCAGCTCTAGGAGTCAGTTTGGGAAGTAGAGAAGCTGGATTATAGTCTCTGTCTATGAAACTTCAAGGTGAAACAGGGCCCTCCCCAGGAGGAAAGAGTGAGGGGCCCAGTAGGCTCAGCTCTTAGTGACCAGATTTTACAAAATTAGAGCCATAGTCTGAAAACACAGCACAACCCTGGGGTTGACCCAGGAAATCTGGAGCAGTGGGAGGCAATGAGGCAGGAGGGTGGGTGTCTTTAGAGTCAGGTCTCTGTGGTTCCGGTCCTGGCTCTGGCATTTTCCGGCTGCGAGGCCCTGGGACCTGCCTCAGAAGCTGGACCAGCCAGAAGAAGCAGGCTGGGGCATTTAGCCGACCCCCCTAGTAACTGCTGGCATTTTCTCAGTCTTCTCAAAGTATTTAGCAAATACAGCTTTAAGCCCAACCCCATTCTATGTGGCCCAGGGCCACACAGGAAGACAGAGGTGGAGCTAGATTCAAAGCGAGGTCCTCTGGCTCCAAACAACAAGGCATTTATAAAAAGCTATCCTGAGAAGCTCCCTGTACCCACCCTAAGGGTGAAGCTGGGATAGGCCCTGAGGACAGGCCAGGTAGTACAATTGATACTTCCATCCCATCCCCTCTACCTACCTGCCCAAGAGGGCGGTGGCCAGGGCCACAGAGGGGATCTTCAGCCAGCCCCCCACAGCTGTTACCATTTAGTTGGAGGTCAGCAGGTGGCTGGGACAGAGTTACCTCAGGTTTCCCTTCCCCCACCTTCTCAAGATACCCAGCCTAAGCCCCAGAGCCCTGCACATCAGGGCCCGACCCACTCAGATGTCATGCTCCATTCTTGGCCAGCTAACATCTGCTGCTGCTTTTTGGAGAGGATGCTCTCAGCTTCCTGGACCATCTTAGCATCCCTGTTCTTCCCACCACCCAGGTCTAGGCGGGGTGAGAAGGAGAAATGCGCAGCAGTTGTCGTAATTTTGCCAAATCGTGGATGTCAGGTCGCATTTGTCGTTAGGGAGCTTGTTTTATGGCAGTGGCTGATGCGCTTTTGCCTCTTTGCGAACGTAAGGCCAAGTCTGTCATTAGAAAACTTGCTTTATGTAGTGGCTACTGCAATGTTGCCACATGGCAGACGTCAGGTTGCGTGTTTTGTTAGGTAAAATGCTTTACAAAAGCCGATGCTGCACTTTTGCCGCAATGCGAATGTGAGGCCACTTCTGTCATTAGGGAACTTGCTTTGCGGAAGTGGCTGTCGGAATTTTGCCGCATTGCGAATGTCAGGTTGCATGCTTTGTCAGATAAATTGCTTTACAAATACGAACGCCACACTTTTGCCCCATTCCGGATGTCAGGTTGCGTTGTTCTTCGGGAACTTGCTTTTCGGCAGCAGCTGCCGCACTTTTGCTGCGTTGCGGACGTCATGTTGCGTGTTTTTTAGATAAATTGTTTTACGAAAGGGGATGCTGCACTTTTGCCTCATCGCAAATGTCAGTCAATGTCTGTCGTTATGGAACTTGCCTAGCAGCAGAGGCTGGCACGATTTTGCTGCATTGTGGACGTCAGGCCCTGTCATTCGAAAACTTGCTTTACGGCAGCGGCTGTCGCAATTTTGCCGCACTGCGAATATTAAGTTATTTCTATCGTCAGGGATCCTGCTTTAGGGCAGTGGCTGCTGCACTTTTGCCACATTGCAGATGGCAGGCTGCGTCTGTCCGTCTTTAGGGAACTTCCTTTACAGCAGCAACTGCAGCACTTTTGTTGCATTGGGGATGTCAGGCTTCATCTGTTGTGAGGGAACTTGCTTTATGGCAACAACTGCCACACTTGTTGCATTGCAGATATCAGCTTGCATCTGCCTGTCGTTGGGAAACTTGCTTTAAGGTAGTGGCTGTCGGCAACTTTGCCACATTGTGGATGTTACGCTGTTTCTGTCATTGGAGATCTTGCTTACGGCAGCGGCTGATGCACTTTTGCCTCATTGGGAATGTCAGGTTGCATCTGTCGTTAGGGAACTTGCTGAACCATCGTAGCATCTCCATCCTTCCCACCACCCAGGCCTTGGGGGAAGGGAAGTGGGGAGTGGGGAGTAGAAATGTGCATGGGGAAGGGGGCTACCCCCGTTTCTCTATGCTCATCTGATTGCTGACCTTACCCTGGGTATCATCCCCAACTCCAGGAGCCTGATGGAACACTGAGGGATTGTCTGGGTAGAAACTTCTGTCTGGAACACCAAGACCCCTTAATGCCTGCCTCTCCCAGGTGTCACGCTGGGGACTCCCACTCTCTGGTGTCACTGAAGAGCAGTTAAGCTCCACTCTCTGGCAACCCAGACTCACCTGCCACCTGCCTTGTAGGTCCCTGTCTCCTCAGTCTCCACCTCCTGCAGACCCTAGCCCTCTATATGGCCCCCACACCCTCTGCTGCCATGGTCTTGGATACAGACCAGATAGATGTCTGCTCAGCTGGGAGCACTGTGAGGTGGACCAAGTCAAGGGGAGCAGTTGCTCACTCTGGTTCAGGGTTCCCGGGGGGCAGGCACCTTGTTGGGCTCTACATCCTCCAAGTCACCTGAGCCTCACACAACATGTCAACATCCCAGCATTCAAGTGAGGAAAGGGAGGTTTCAAGAGGCAAAGGGGTTTGCCAGGACCATGTGGCTCCAAAACACCAGAGTCTCCACTGGAACTCGGCTCTGCCTGACCCACAGGCCGAACCCTTTGCAAGGCAAAGGGGATGAGCGACCACACCCCTCCCAAGACCTAGTGATATGGATGGAATTGCTCTGTGTGCGCTGAGGAACTCCTGAGCTAAATCGGACCCCATCCCCACCCCACACAACTCCAAGTTGAGCCGAAGCCCTACATTCTCCTTGTCTGCAACCAGATGGTCGGTGTGTGGCTCCCAGCTCCTCTTAGCAATGGCAGAATGTTAAGGAAATTATTTAACCTCTTGTTCTTCATTGTCCTATCTGTAAAATGGGGATAATGAACATGCACCTCATAGGACTGTAGTGGGCAAATTAGTTAACAGAGCAAGTGCTACCTAAGCACCAACTGTATGTATAATTGTCACCCAATTGTTTCTCCTGCATTTACTTGGTCTTCTAGGTTCCTCTTTCACAGGATGATTTCTGTGCTCACTCCCAATAACCAGCACAAAGACACACAGTAGGTTCATTTATGCTTTTTGCTTCAGTGATGAAGGACTATCAATGTTTGTGTGTTTGAGGGTGGTCTTGAATTCTAAATTCTGGACAGCAACATTCTTCCCAGTAGGTAGCTATGAGGAAACCTTGAGAAATGAGACATACACAACTGACAAAGGTTTCCTTTTTTGCTTTGACCACTGGGAAGCTCAAAGGCAAAATTATATATGGTTCAATTCAATAACTAGAGCTCAAGGATGGCAACTGCTTTCATTTGGCATTCCAACCAGATTGACCAATGGTGCTCAGCTAAGAAGGATTCTGAGGCTGCAATGAGTGATATCAGCCTTAGGCAGGGCCAGGGTGCATCTGGGCTAAGAAAATGAGAACAGTGATCAATTAGTGATGTCTGCTGTGAGTACGGCCATGGAGAACACACAGTGTATAGTATACATTTGCTATCACCAGGGTGGGCAACTCGGCTGTGTTTATTTCATCCATGTCTACACTTTCTCATAAATTTCTATTGTCTGTTATGTTTTATATTTAATTATATGTAATTCCTTTGTGAACTAAGGCAGGTTATAAGTAAAATAAGCTGGAATGGCTTCAAGTGGAGCCCTCAGCCCTCTGAGCATGATAGCTCCAGGGAGGGTTCCTGATTATGGCAGAGAACAGCTGTCATGGAGCTTAAGGCTCTCCCAGCCCCCAGAGTTGTGCCTGGCGACTCCCACAGGCCTGAAAGTGGGTTGGCCCTAGATCTCAGCCACCTAAAACTTCTTTCGAGAAATTAATTAGGTTCAGATGAAGAGTGAGACTGTTACTAAGGTGTGCCCCCTCCATCCTGGCTGAGGACAAGACTACTGGGTCCCCCCGACTCCATCTCTCTTTGGGATACATCTGTGGCTACATCTTATTGGGGCCTGAGAATCTAAAGCCACGTGATTTAGGAATTCCCTGGGAGGGCTGCTGACAATGCAGATTCCTTGTCTCCATCTCAGAACTGCTGAGCCCTTGAATCTGCAATTTCTACCCTGTCCTCACTCCAAATGAGAGACCACCAGCCTGGGAACTGGTGAGGCAGGTGGAGTAACTGGAACAATTTTGGGCTCTTAGGCTGGTGCAGCAGCGCCACCTGGTGGGTGCTTCTGGAACCACTTCCCTCTGCTGCCCTTCCCACTCTACTGCAAGAAGGCAGGTCACCCCCACCCCACCTCACCCCGTCTTCCTCCTCCAGGGCCAGGGAGAAGTTGAAGAGTTAGAGACGAAAGGGCAGTTGTCCTCCTCAGTCTGTCTTTCCCTGTCTTCAATATCCGCCCCACCCTAGAGGTCACATGCCCTAACATAGCCATAAAGGCAGTGTGCCTGAACCTTTCCTCTGGGCTTCATACCTGGCATGGGGTGTGCTGGAGTTCACCCTCTGAGTACAAGAGCTTCCTTTAAAATTTCGTATTACATCTTTAAAACTCCTGACTTCGGCACATCTTACTCCATCACATTTCTTTAATACAAAAATGTTTCCTTCCTTCATCAAAAACGGATGCTCTAGAGAGAGGCCAAGTTTATCCCATGGCTTCACTAACTCCC
The DNA here is from genome assembly GCF_902729225.1 of Pteropus medius. Taxonomy (NCBI): domain Eukaryota; kingdom Metazoa; phylum Chordata; class Mammalia; order Chiroptera; family Pteropodidae; genus Pteropus; species Pteropus medius. The sequence goes on along the minus strand of NW_024340696.1, from coordinate 17,933,628 downwards.
CCTCACACTGCCCCCACCACCAGCCTACTTTTATGTACCTTCTGGGGGTACCTGTACCCGGTTTCAGAGGCAGGAACCTAGAAGTACAATCCACACCTGTTTCAATATGCAAATCAAACTCCAGCCACAGTAGCAGCCAGGCAGCTGGACCAGAGCCAGGCCTCACAGTCTTTGGGTACCAGACTGAAGAGGGGACTAGAGAAGCCGAGAAGGGGCCCCTGCCCTGGGGACAGCAGTGAGGCTTTCACCACTGCTCCTCGCAGCCCCGGCCACTTCCCTCACACTTTCTCTCCCCTCTCTGATCATCCCCTGTCCTGGGAGGCAGCATCTCCACCAAGTCAGACTGGGTTGTTACAAATCCTCTTTATTACTCATTCTTCAAATCTCAGGTATGCTCGGGAACTGTGCACGGAGCCCCTCCCACTCCCCTATAAGGCACAGCCTCACCCACCCTCTCCCCAGGGAGCAGAGGACAGGAGAAAGCATCCTCCCCCCTTCCCTGAACAGCTCAGGGTCTTAGTGAATGCAGTACCTGCTCTGTGACACAGCCTGAGGACGTGCCCCTCCGGTTCCCTAAGCAGTCCAGACCCTGTTCAACCTAGCTCATCTAGGCTCTACCCCTACTTCACGGCCCCAGGGCAGATCTGAGCTGCCTGGGCTGGGCTGGGTCAGGGCCTGGGAAAGGGGTGCCACCCCTAACATCAGGTAAAGCCCACCCTCTCCTACAACCTTTAATAGAAATGTGAAAACCAAAGATATATGCATCATAGTGGAAAAAAAGTTGACCCACGCAGTGGGCAGCCCCCTGACAACCCAGGGTGCCTTATCCCCACCCCCTAATTTTTAATACACTTTCCCACATACAAAATATACAGCCCCCAAGGCAAGGAGAAACCCAGCCCGCCTATGCAGACATGCTGTGGGGAGTGTCTTCTCTGAGTTGCTCAGACAACCCCAGCAGGCAGTGAGCTGAGGGGTCACAGATCAGCCGGGCTCAAGGCTGGAGGCAGGAAGGCAGGTAAAGGAGTCCAAGCCCCAGAAAGCCCCCCACCTTCCAGCCAGCACAGGACGGACAAGGGGTCTTGGCAGTGAGGTGGGAGGCGGGCCTAGAGGGGGGAGCCAGGGAGACCCCCTGCGGCCCCCGAGGTTGGGGGACAGGCATGGCGGTGGGGACAGCAGCTGTCTCAGTACTTGGGGACCTTGCTGTAGTCTTCGGAATGGATGTGCCGGCACAAGCAGATGGAAAGGAGCATCCCCAGGAGCTGTCGAGAAAGGGCATGAGTCAGAGGAGGCGGTACTGCCCAGTCCCCCCGAGATCCCAGAGCAGCATTCTGCTGTCCAAGTCGACATGCAGGGTTCGATCTGGACTAAGTGGATCTTCAGCTAGAGCCTCAGGACCAGCCTGTGACTCAGGCAGCAGAAGGGCCGGGGAGGCTTGCCACAGGGCAGCAGAAGGGCCGGGGAGGCTTGCCGCAGGGCCCCTAGAAGCTGACAGGCCTCAGCCTCCCCAAGCAGATCAGCAAAGCAGGGACAATCTGGGAGGACAGAGCGTGGGGAGGACTGCAGGGGAGGGGATCCAGACCTCGATGACAGCGACGCCCACGCACACGCCCAGGATGATGCCCAGGTTGTCCTGCAGCCACGCCTGCACCTTACTCTTGCAGCCCTACAAGGAGAAACACAGCCATGTCAGCCGAGGTCATCCCGCCTGACCCCATCAGGCAGAACTACCGGGAGGGACCTGCAGTGTTCCATGCATTCCTTGCATGGATAAATTAACGAATACATAGATGAAGGCACCAATGACAAGGGAACAAATGGACCAAAGGCAGGAACAGCTAAGTGAAAGAAAAGATGGAGCTGATGAGCCTAGGTGGCCCGAGTACCTGAACCACAGATGTCTCCAAACCCCACCCCCAGCCCCGCAGCCCTCCAGATACCTCCTGATACACGGGCCAGTCCTGGGGGCTGTTGCCGCTCTGTGTCTTGTTGACGATGTGGGCCTCGCAGAAGCCCTTCCTCACGAGGGCGCTGTCATCCTCCGTCTTGTTCTCGCAAGAACAGGGGTAGGTGACGTTGGTGCGATTCATGAGCTCAGTATTTTCTGTCCAGTTGTAGAAGCCGTCCCAGCCACAGCACTTCCCCTGGGCAGAGAGGGGACAGGCTGATCATGGCCACTGCCTACGCGGGGGGGCTGTCCTCCCGGCAGAGGTGGGGCTTAGATTTGCCATTTCAGGATCTCTCTTGGTCCCAGCCGAACTGCCAGGATTTGGGTTTAGGTTTCACCGAGGATATACAGGGACTTTCAGGAAATATATACCATAAACTATTAAACAGGAGGAAGGAAAAATCAGGACCAGCAAAAACAGAAAGCAGGACAGAAGGAAAGTCAAGTTGAAACAATATACGCGAGGGGGACTCGAGGAGGGCCGATGGCACGCAGTGACGAGAAGGGGGCCTGGAGTCAGGTTTCTGGGTTCAAATCCCAGCTCTGCCACCTACCAGCTGTTCAACTTTGGTCAAAGTACTGACCTCAGTTTCCTCAGCTGCTGAACGGGGTAACGGGTTTCTAACTCCCAAGGCTGTGTCGAGGACTATAGAGGATGAGGCCGGCAGAGCGCCCAGCACCGGTCTGGACAGCACAGCAGCTGCTCGGGAAAGCCAGTTCCACTCTTAGGTGCTGAGCACATACTGGAATTGCGATTTGCCTCTGAGCTTCCTGGTTGCCAAAGTGAAAAGGGGTGATATGGTCCGTTCTGCCTTTTTAGAGGAGAAAATGCTCTAGTTCCGGAGGGGGAAGAATGATTTCTGGGCTCCGTGTGTTAAAACGGGCCTCCGTGGGGCTCAGGAAGGGCACCCTGAGAGGCTTCAGATCATATGTGGCTTCAGATCAGCAGGATTGGGATCTCCGGGGCTGGGCCTGTGCTGGAAAGAGCCCGGAAAGGTGGGGCTGAGTTGGGGAAGGGCTCCTTTCAAATCCTGGTCCTGCTCTGTGCATGGGCAAGCCACAGCCCTTCTGAGCCCCAGTTTCCTCATCTGACAATAACCACTATGCTAGGGTGCTTGGAAGAATTAAGTGGGCTGCCTGGGCGAGCTGCGTGCTTCGGGGTCCAGTGCACGGTCAGTTCCCTGCCTGCTTTGTTTCCATCTCAGGGTGGCGAGTCCCTGACAAGCAGCCCAGTGTCCAGCAGGGGGCGTGCCAAGCACAGTCAGGGGCCGACAAGGCTCCGTGTTGTATTTTTCACGTTGAGTTGCCTGGCCGCCTCCTCTCTGGCAGAAAGGCTGGCACCGCAGAGGGGCACTCAGAGGCCCTCCCACACCCAAGCGAAACGAGGCAGCTTTCCTTGGCCTTTCTACTGCACCAGGCAGAGCCCTCCTGCCCTGACTCATGCCAAGGTCTGACCTCAGCCACCACCCACCGTGTGTCTCAGTGGCAAAAACAAACAAACAAACAAAAACCAAAACAAACAAACAAAAACATCGCCACATGATAAGCGCTGCCTCAGTGTCACTGACTTTAAAAGTTCATCTCACACGAGTATGGATCAGTAGCCCCATTTTATAGATGAGGAAACTGAGGCTCGGGCAGTGGCAGAGTTAGCATTCCAGCCCTCCGATGCCTGCCTTACAG
>NW_024340696.1:17911774-17929304 GCF_902729225.1 Pteropus medius | reverse complement strand
GGTAGGAGACATAGACATTCATTAATTCATCCATTCAGTCTCTGTCATTCAGTTATGCTGTCGGTCATTTTAATTGCGTTAGGAGACGTAGACACTGAACTGTACAGATTCAGCTGCATGAACTTTTGTATACATACTGGCACAACCACCACCCGGATCGGGATTTGAATAGAGCATTCCTTTCGCCCTAGAGGGTTCCCATGGGTACCTCCCCAGAGGTAGCCTCCACTCGGACCTGTGTCAGCATATCAGCCTTGGTGCCCCGTTCCTGCACCTCCAGGGTGGAGCTCCCAGTACCTGCCTACCTGGCTTGAAATGAGAGGATCGGGAACTGACACCGCCCCCTCCCCACCACAGACGGGAGCGCTGTGAGCCATGGGGCAGCCTCCGACACCCTGGGCCCCCAAGCGAGGCGCTGTGGTGGTGGCTGGGGTCCCAGGTAGGGGGGTGCTCAGGAGCCCCCGCCCCCATCAGATACACACTCACATACAAATTTGCTAACATTATCTCAGCAGACACACAGACGACCAGACCCAGACATGCCGACACACGCCCCCCACCTTACCTGGGCCTGCACGTAGTCCCAGGCCTCCTGCAGTTTGTCCTCCTGATCATCCTTGTAGTTCTGAATGATCTTGGTTATGATGCCGCCCACTTCCTGCTTCACCTGCAGAAGGGAGAGCAAGGACCAAGGTCAGATTCCATGAAACATGTGCTCCACCGCTGCTCACATCCACTTGGACTGCCTCTCCCCACCGTAACCCCCAAACCTGGAGACACGCTTGCCGTGCGAAAGCATTTCATTATCCGCTCCAATCACTTTCCTGGCACTTCCTGGTGGTCACCACGCTAAGCCCAGTGCAGTCAGGGCCAAGCACTCCTGCCCTACGGCCCATTTGGCACTCAGCAGCTGCGCAACCATTTAAATGTTAATCTTTCCGTGTCACTGCTGAAAACCTCCACTGCCTTCCCACCACTCTCAGGGAAGAAGCCAGTGTCTTCTCAATGGCTCATGAGGCCCTGCATCATTTGGCCCCTGCTCTTCCCAGGCCTTATTTCCTCTTTGCACAGCTGATCTGTTCCTGAAAAGGTGCTGTAGTGAGGTCCTCTGTTCAGGGTCCCACTGAAAGCCCTTTGGGGCTGGATCTTTGCTTCCTCTGCTTCTGTCACATAGGTCTCCTTGCTATCTGTGCCAGGCGCTCTCCTGCCTCAGGGCCTTTGCACTTGCTGTTCCCTCTGCCTAGACTCCTCTTCCCCCCAATACTAACATGGCTCACTCCTCTGCTTCCTTCAGGGCTCTGCTCAAACGTCACCTCCTCAGAAAGGCCTTCCTGGACCACCCTACAGAATACCATCCCTTCCCTAGCCCCTCCCCACCGCCCCCTCCCAGGCCCTTCTTATCCTGAAAAGGTAAGCACACTGTACTTTCTTAATAGTGTTGTCATTACGCACTCATTTGTTTTCAGGATTTATCATCTCTGCCCCCACAGGAACGTCAGCTCCGTGAGAGCAGGGACTGTACCTGGTGAGGTCCGGCCAGGGTAGGTGTGCTGTGTCCATGAATAAGGAATGTGTACATAACCACTGCCACGTGCCACACGGCAGGGCAGTCCTCACTCACTGTCCTAGTCAACCCTCACGACCGCCCCAGGGCTCCACAAAATGTACATCCTGACTGTGCTGGTTCCCACCAGGCTCAGGAATTCAGAGGCTCTCACTGAGGAAGAGAAACTCACTAACCCCAGAGAAAACACTGATTTGCAGATATGGCAAACGAGGGGTGCAGGAATCCGAAGGATCCAGGTGCAAAGGGCTTTCAGTGGGGCCCTGAACAGAGGATCTCACTACAGCAGCTTTTCAGGAACAGATCAGCTGTGCAAAGAGAGGCAAACCTGAAACCAGCCAGGGAGAGCTGAGGACAGGGTTTCCCTGATCACTGAGAACCGCCCCCATGTGGGAGGAGGGCCCGCAGAGCCAGCCGGGCCCGGCCGCCCCCCTGCCTCTCCCGTGGACCTTGCGCAGGGGCCTCTCAGCACACAAGCATGGACAGGCTAGTCACGGTCACCTGCTGTCTGTCGCTGTGCAACCCCAGGGCGAGGGGCCTGAGAGATGCAGGGGCACTGAGGGACAGCTGCACGCCTGCCCCCCGGTTCGTGATAAGGGGGAACAGGGAGAGGGGACAGCCGTTTCCAGGCAGGGGCTTTCAGAGCCTGGCTTGGAACCCTGTGCGCGGGGCTTCCGGCTGCTCCTCACAGGCAGCCCGCAAGTGCTGTGCTTAGAGAACCCACATCCTCCGGATGGACCTGCAGCCCCAGCCTCCAGCATCTCGCTTCACTAACCTGGGGAAACCAGCCCCCCGGGATCTTTCTCTGCCCCTCTCCTTCTCAGTTAAGCTCTTTAGAGCATTGCTTTTTGTTTTAGCCACACAGAAACCGACAGTTTACAAAGCTTTCCTGTCAGTTACTGATCACGACAACAATATGGCTAATTTTTATCAAGTGCTTGTTCTGTACCAGGGCTAAGCACTTTCAATGCCATTATCTCACTTTAATCCTCAGAGCGGACCTATGGCCTAGGTTTTAACCTCGTTTCCTCATTTTAAAGATCTAGAAAATGAGGCTCAGAGACATTCATTAAGTTGCCTGAGGTCACACAGCCAACAAATGGAAGAGCAGAAGTTTGGACTCAGGCTTGTCAAATTCCAGAACCCAAGTTTTTACCCATTCGGCCCTACTGGCATTTAAACCGCATGGCTATATCTTGAAGTAGGTATAACCACTTTTAAGAAGGACCCAGAGGAGCCAAGTGATTTGCCCATGTCACACAGCTAGGGCCGTTCACCTGCAGATCTTGGACCTTTCTGCTCCAACTATCTCTGCTCCACCTCTGCTCCCCAGTGATCTCTAAGGTGTAGAGAAGAGAGAGTTCTCCAGAGGCGTTTGCTTGAAGAGCCATCTCTCCCACATCCTTCTCACTGGCCCTCCCCTGCCGCCCTACGCTCTATTTATACCCCAGGGTAGTTGCCACAGAAGCCCGAACTTCCCTGTTTCAGGCCCTCCCGAAACAAGGTGATGGAAACTGCGGGCTTTCCACTGAGGCTGGGTGGTTTCCGTGGCAACACCATATCATCCTCCAGCCCAGAATACAGCTGAAAGATACAGCTGGGCCACGGGGACCATGGCTGCTTGGAGCAGATGCCGTGGGATCCTAATGCTCAGGAGGCTGTGTCGGGTGCCCGAGGAGGTCACCCTGGCAACCAGGCCCTTCCCAAGACGAGGAGGAGCAGGGAGGGTGAGACGATGCTCACCATCTCACTGCATCCCTGCGGAGGCTGCCTCTGTGGTTTCCGACTGCCCTGCACCTGTTCTCCCTTCTTCTTGCAATAACAGTTCATTTCCTTGGGTACCAGCACCTCTCAATCCCTCCATGTCTGGAAGCCTTGTCCCCTCACTGCCATGCGGAGGCATTTAATGCCTTCCACACCCTGGACGTGGCAGGTGGTTCAGAGATAAGTAAGTGTCCCAAGGTCACATACACAAGCCCTTTCTTTCCACTAACCTGGTGGAAGGAGCGCCTGAGCTGCCGGTGGCCACCTTGGGGACAGACTGCGTAGGAAGGGAGCCAATGGAGGAAAGCAGGGCCAAGGATGAGAGGGACAGAGCCTTTGGGAACCTGGATCCAGCTGAGCCTGCAGCCAACCCGGCTACCTTCAGTTACTGTCACAGGCGACCAAGTCTCCCTCCCGGGACCAGCTGCATACCTTGGCCCAGGGCAAAATGAAAACACAGGGCCCTTGTTTAAAAATGATTAAGAATTTCAAGATAGCAGCAGCAGAGCATCACACCAAGCACAGGACCCTTCTCAGTGTGGGACCCTGTGTGACTACTCAGGTTACATGCCTCGGAGGCCAGTCCTGGTCCTGTCTACTACCATCCTCCCCATTTTCCAGAAGAGAATCGGAACGACTTCCCAAGATCACGCAGCTAGCAAGCAGCAGAAGTATGGCTGTTACCCTGATACATGCAGCTACAGAACCCCGAGATCTCAACCACAACGAGCCACCCACTGTCTCCAGCTCTCCCAAGATCCTGCCATCCTCCGGGGTGGCTTTCCTATCCTCCCGCCAATGCCGGACTTTCATTCCATCTTGTACTGTAACTTTTCACAGAGAGGTAGAATTAGAAGAGTCTGGCATGTCATTCAAATGCGAGAATCCTTCCCATACTTTTCCAGGTTCTGCTTAAATGCTCCCTGTGACGGGGAACTCAGTACCTCACAAAAATCACACATTACAGGATCGGGGCGGTTCTTGATACAAGCAATTCATTTTAAGTTGAGCCCAAATGACTTCCACTCATTAGTGTTAGTTCTCAGCCTCCCTCTCCCCACCAAGTCCCAACTGGGACCTTACAGAACAAATCAAAATGCTCTCTCCCAGGACAGAGATTATGCAGAGAGGTGAGACCAGACCAGGTCTCCCTTTACCCGCTCCTCTCTAGGGAAGGAAGTTCCTAGGCTCCTTTGACTGCTTCTTGAGATGGTGTCCAGACGTCTTCTACACTCTTCACACCCTTAGAACGAGGTGCCCCAAATGCAAAGTAATGGACCACATCTTCCTGTTCTCTCCTCGGGGTTCCCGCAGGCCATGTTGCCAAATGCTCTGAGGCTTAATCCTGGTAATCTGATAGGAAATGAGGACGCTTTGCAGTGGTGAACGTGGAGGGGGTGGCAGTTTACTGTTAGTGACCAACCAAATCTTTCCTGAAAGTCCAGCTGCTATCCACATAACCAGCTACCCCAGAGTCCTGCGGGAGGCAGATTATGTCCCCCCACCCCACCCCGTAAGCTCCTGAGGGCGAGGCCTGTACTGGAGCCCCACAGGCGGCCCAGCTCCCAGCAGGTGCTTATGAGTCTCCACCCTATTTCTCTCCATGATCCCTTTCCAGAAGAACAGCCTGGACGCCCTCTTCCCTCTTCCCAAAAGGGAAGAGAAAGGTCACCTCTCCCTGTCCTGGCTCCGGCTGCCCCCAAGTCAGTTGGTCAGGAGGCTCCCATCTGAGTGAGCAGACATCTCACAGGACTGCCCTGTTCTAGAGGAACCCGTTTCACACCTGTACCTCAGGGCACCTGCACAGTGCCTATTTTGGGGCCTCTCAGGTGGGAGAGGGAAGGAGCAGAAAGGGAGTCACGTTCTCCAGACCACCCTCTCTGGGGAGAACACAGCAGTCGACCCCACTACCCCGGGTCCCGGCCAGGCCATGTGAGCCCCTTCCCCTCCAAGCTCTCAGCCCCCAGGCCTTCTGCTCAAATCCCCGATACAACCTCTCAGAGCGTCAGTGACCTCGCCTGTGCAGGCTTCGGGGAGAGTTAGCAGTGTGGCCTGCGTGAGTGCAGCAAGCCCCGGGCCCCGCACATCATAGGAAGCAGTATCGGCTCCCTTCCTTCCTCCCTGCCACCTCCCACCCTCCACTGCCTGCAGAGAACAAGTCAGAATCCAGAGTGTCAGACCTTGGCAAGGCCCAAGAGGTCACCCGAGGCTCAGAGAGGCTGGGTAACTTGTTCAAGGCCACACGGCAATCGGTGGCAGAGCCCACCCTAGAACACAGGGCCTCTGAATCCCGGACCTGCCCTTTGACCCCTAACCGGAGGCTGGATAAATAGTCAGATAAGGAAGCAGCCAGAGAAATGGTACCTTCACACTTCTTGGTTCCCATAGCCCTTGCTAATAATAATATTAATACTGATAACAGGAACAGCTGCCATTTATTGAGCCCTTATGAGGCATTAAAGAAGTTAATAATGGTGACAATAACAATAACGCTTGCAGTGATGCCAGCAAACATCTGCTCTGGGCCAGCACGCTATGTCCTTCCCATATGTCTATGCTCTTAAGCTTCGCCACGGCACTGTAAGGTAGCCCTTGGGGCCAATGTGCTGTGGCTCTGAGAAACGCTTTGATTTGAGAAGGGGACTGGGGTATGTGTGATAGCCCGAAACCTCTCTCGTTCACATGTCCCGAGGGACATCTGAATGGGGTACATAAAGGCCATAAATAGCCTCACTTCTGTTCAGGTTCCATTTTGTAACCAAATGAGTTGTAAATGGTTTTTTTTGGGGTGTTTAAAAAGTACTTTTGGGTTTCCGAATTGCAGACGAAGGACAGTGGACCTGTATGATTACTGACATTTGACAAAAGGAGGCAGCGGAGGCCCAGAGAGGCTGAGTAAACTGCCAAGGGTCTCAGCGCAGGGGTTCCAACCTGGGCAGTTCAGTTCTGGGGTCCAGGCCCGTGGCCACCACACTTATATTTTATAAGTGCTCATGGGTGAGGTGGGGACCAGGCAGGTTCATTCTCCTCGATTTATAATCGAGGAACCCAAGGCTTGAGAGGCCATGCGCCTCGCCCAAGGCCCCCAGCCTCCCCCTGCGGCTGCCCTGGGAACAGTGGCTGCGGGGAGTGTGAGGCAGGAAGGACAGACGGCAGCCTGGAGACCACTGCAGGAGGATCCCAGGGGCTCTATCCTTCCCACCTGCCCAGGAGGCCCAGAGAGTGAGAGAAGATTGGGCCCACCACCTTTCAAAAGGCCTTTTCCTCTCAGGCTCACACAAGTCCCACCTCCCCAGCTGGGCCTCATCTGCAGGAATAAACATCATCAAGGGCATGTTTAGTCTTCTACCAGGATTTACAATGTGCTGGGAAAGAAAAAATAAATCATTCATTCCAACTCGGATGATAGAGTGGCGCCAGAGCTTCCCCAGCAAAACCAGAAAATTTCCCCTGGACTCTTCCAGAAGAGGAGGCGGGCCAAGGCGAGGCGGGCTGGGACCAGGGGGCGTGAGGCGTGAAGCCCGGGGGTGGTGCGGAAGGCGGAGAAGGGGACGGTGGGGTGAGGGGCAGAGTCTAGACTGGAAGCAAGAGAGCTGATTCTCCACACGAGCCCTGCTCGGGGGCTGTGGGCACCTCTGAGCCGTGTGTGACTGTGGCCAAAAAGTCACTTTGCTTTTCAGGGCCTCAGTTTCTTCAAGTGAAAACTGCTTGTAAAACTGAACCGTGTGTCAAGTTACTAAGTCAGCTCCTAGCATGTAGTTGGCGTCCACATATGGGTGCCATCTGTATTACTGTGAGATGGGAAATACACAAAGGGTGAAAAGGTGGACTGCCCGAGACTTCTGCAGAGTTGACCAGCTTCTGAGTCATAGGACCCAACTCACCGGTGCCCAGCTCTTGTCCACCCTAATTATAATGTACCACTCTCTAGATCCCAGAGAGGCCCCTGTAGGGCAAAAATGAAAACCTGATCCTGCAACCCTTTCCCTGGGAAAGGAGTTTCCCCAACCTAAACATTTGCTTCCTGTCTGGTAGCCAAGCAAGCATCCTTTCATCTATTGAAACCATATTTCCCTTTTTGCCTTGGCTGCCAGGAAGTTCAGTGTTTAAGTTAGCCCTCAGCTACATGAAAATCTCATACCCTGGCTTCAAGAAAAATGTTCTTTTTTTCTCAGCGTGCATTCTAATCGCTCTCATTTTGATGTTAACTGCCCCGTGCCTATGTTGGAAGTCAGCTCCAATTCTCTTGAGAAGCAGGCTGAGTGTGGATTATAAATAAGTAATTCAGACTCAGGTAGGAACCACCACAGTGAAAATTTCACCAGCACAAACCCAGAAGCCAGGCTGCTGGAGTTCAAATTCTGGCTCTTATTGTGTGACCTTTGGCCAGTCTCATAACCTCCCTGTGCATCAGCTTCCACATCTCATAGCATTGTTTTGAGGACCAAACAGTAAATACAGTATGTACACAACATTCAGCATCAGGCTGCTCTAAGTTCTATTAAGTGCTAGTTGTCGACAGTGTAATGCTTTCTCAGCTTCCTTCTACAAGGGATCTGAGGCCACTTGACCTTTAAATGGTAAAATGCAAGAGGCGCCTGGTACCAGCGCTGCCACCCACTCTGCGAACGAGAAGTAGGAGGAAGGCAGGCCCCCAGGCTCAGCCGGGCCGCAGACGAACGGCCACTGGCGTTAGGGAGCCTGGATCTCACCTGGCCTGGCCACTGACCTGCTGGGTGCCCTCTCCCCTCAAGGATTCTCAGGTTACTTCGCGGGAATGCAGTGAGGATCAATGAAAGGGTGAATGTAAAGTGGCACAACACTGTGCCCAGTATATGGTGTGTGCTGGAGCAAAGTGGGAATGGTGGGGGTTGTAGTTACTATGACTGGTGTTGTATCGTTACCCATTTCACTGAGCATATGCTTCCCTGTCTGAGAACATAACACTTCCCGTACAGAGCTGTTATGAGGAAGAGACGATGTGCGTAAAGCTTCTAGAAGATACCGCGTGCACACAGTAGGTGTTCCATAAATAACGGTGATAGTCACAACCAACTGGCTCACCCAGCAGCCATTTCCGGGTCCTTCCTCATTTGTGTCTCTGTATTTAGAGTCTGAAAACTAGGTACTCACTTTCTCAGCTTCTCTTAAAGCTAAGGGGGCCTCTGCAAACCAGTCTGAGATAAATTTTTAGGGATCTTGCTCTTCTGACAAAAGGCATGGCCATGGCTGGCATTGCCCATTGCCCTTCTTCTGGCCACAGCAGCACAAAACTGTGCTGTGGCAACCATCTTGGGACTATAAGGCGAGTAGCATGTAGAAAAGCCATCATGATGAGAACGCCGAACAGACGGCCAGAACCAGGGTCTCTGAGCTTCCAAACTTGATTTCTGGTTATGTCTACAAGAAGTGTCCTTAGATTTTTAAGCCCCAGTAGGTCTGATTTTCTGTTCCTCAAAGCTGAGCACCTTGCCTCTGACAAGGAGCTAGTGTTTTTATTGACAGTCTCCTCCCTGGGCCTCGTCTGTGAATGGGTGGCATGGATTTAGTGCTTGCTAAGGTTCCTTAATAATAATAAGAACAACATATATTGAGGCCTGACTGTGCCAAGCGTTGCACTGTCTCACTAACATAATCTCACCGAACCCTCACAACAACCTGGAAAGTTAAATGTTATGATTGTCCCCAGTTGGCAGAAGGTTACACAGGCACAGAGAGGCAAGCAGCTTGTGCATGGCAGCCACCCAACTAGAAAGGGGTGGAGTGGGGTCCCCCAGCAGCGACTCTGCCCACGGACAGTGGCTTCTGGTCTAATGGTTCACCGTTCGATCACAGGGAGACTGCCCTGGCACCTACTAGATTTGTCTGTGACAGCAAGACTTGTCTCTCTCCCATCCCCAGGCCAATCCCCCCGCATGGCCAGCGCGGCGCGGGTGGGGGGCGGGGAGAAAGAGTGCTTACCTTGTCCATGTTGAAGTAGAAAAGGACTCCAGCAGCGACCTGGGTGATGAGGATCAGGAGGAGGAAGACGAAGTACTGGGGACACAGAGCAGGCAGAGTTAGCGGGGCATCCCCCACCAGGTCCCACTCATTTTCCGATGCTCCCCACCCTGCCTGGGTCAGGGCAGGGCTCGGGGAGCTGGGTGGGTAATGCTGGAGGGGCCCACTCACCAGTCCCAGCAGGCAGCGGACCTCGTTCACGGCGCCGATGCAGCCCAGGAAGCCCATGAGCATGGTGACGGCCCCCACGCCAATGCAGACGTAGGCCCCCACGTTGAGCGAGCTGGAGGAGGTCTCTGGGAGATGGAAAGAAGGGCGTTCGATCCAGCCTGGCGGTCTCACCCTCACAAAGCACAAAATCAGGAGTAGGGCCTGAAGGTCCAGGACTTCTCCCAAATGCCCTCCTCAGAGTCGGGGACCTGCTCCTCAATTCCTTTGGAAGCTGCCCTCTGCCCCCGATGTGCCTCCCCTGCAATCTATCCTAACCCCCATCCTTGCTTTAGGTTTTCTCCTCAGCGCTGACTAGGATTGAGAAGACTCTACGTTTTACTAATTTATCTTGCTCGTCAGCAGCCCCGAAGAATGTGAACTCCAAGAGGGCACGGACTTGAGTTTGCTCCTGCTGAACCCCCAGCCCCCCGAGCAGGGTTTGATACAGTGAAGTGCTGCATGAATATCTGCCGAATTAACGAACCACAGACTGGCAGGTTCTGCTGGGGCCACAGACGTCACAGGCCTGCCTTTCTGCTCGTCCATATAATAGTAAACACTAGCCTCTCCTGCCCACTCGCTGTGCCCCAAGGGCCTCCACATACCACCTCCAATTCCAGGATAACTGCCTCTGGGCACTAGCACCACCATCTCACAGACGAGAAAACCGAGATTCAGAGAGGCACACGGGCATGGGCCAGAGCTGGGGTTTGGAAGTGTGCAGACCTGCAATGCCATGCTCATTGCACTGATGCACAAGGCACGCATACTGGTTTGATGATTGCTCATTCATTCAGCCAACAAGTATTTACCCGGTGCCCACCACGTTGTCAGGTACTGTGCCGGCTGCTGGGCTTACAGAAGTCCCACTGATGAGGCCCCCACACCAGGGAGCTGATATTATGTGGGGCAGGGGGTGACACTGAAAACAGTACTGTCTTCTGGTTATGTGAAGGGCCACGAAGGTGCTGAGGCCAGCTAATGTCGAGAACTCTGGGGCAGGCAGTGGGTTGGGGTGCTAGGAAGGCTGGTCTGAGCAGGTGACATGTGAGCTGAGACTAGAAAAGTCAGCTAAGTGAAGATCTGAGGGAATAGCGTTCCAGGCAGCAGTAACAGCAGGTGCAAAGACTTGAGGAAGGGGTAGGCGTGATGCACTTGAAGGACAAAAACAGTGAAAGATGAGTGTGGCAGGTGACATGCTTGAGGCATAGAGAGAGGAGCCTGATGGCAAGAGACCCTCTCCAGGGCCTCTGGCAGACAGAGCCCACCCTGGTGGGTGGACATCAGTTCCACTGGGGCACTTGACCAGCGTTTCCCAAGGAGCCTGACAGATTACACAGGGCAAATCTCATGTCCACCTCCAGCCAGCCTGCTGGCGTGGGGTACACTCTACCTCGAGGCTGTGATATACCAGGAGGGCCAGGTTAGATGTGTCCCCCAACAGGCAGGGGATGGGGGCTCTCTCATGACAGCCCCGACACTCTTGGTAGGCAGCCAGGGAGGGATGTCCTCAGAGGCTGGGTGCAGAGCAGCCTGGAGTGCACCAAGGGATCAGAGGAACTTCTTAGGGGTACAGATTCCTGGGTCCATCGTAACTGGACAACTGTCCTGGGAAACTGCGTGGAATCTGCATTTTCAGGGTGCGTTCCTAGTGACTCAGGCACAGCCAGGGCTGGCACAGCTGACCAGCAGCAGGGAGAACACAGGCCAGCTCCTCAGGGGACTTGGGAGAGGCTGAGATCCCCACCCTTAGCATGCTTAAGGAATAAGTACAAAGCTGGAGTGGGTGGGAGAACTTGATCCGGCTCCACTTCCTGGTCACAGAAAGAATGTTCTGGAGCCCAGAGAGAGCCCTGGCTGGCCCACCCTACTCTCAGGGGGCCAGGGCAAGGCTGCCTCTGCCTAGATTCTCATAGGGGCCCCCAGGAAACCAGGCAGAGCCCCCTCTGGGTAAAAGTGGGGCTTCCTTTTTTCCCAGGCCCTCAGCAATCAACATGGGCAGGAGGAGCTGTCAAATTTCACTTTTCCTAAACTTCCTGGGTTTGAGTTCCAACAAGCCCTCCCAGGGACCACTCCCTGAAAAAAGGAACTGGCACTGCCTGGACATGCACTGTGTGCTGGCCCCAACAAGGCCCTTTACCAAATCATCCTGCTTAACTTCCACAACAGCCCCGTGAGTGTGGATTTACATCCTGATTTGTCCCTAAGGGCCTGGAGACCCAGAGAGGCTAAGAAGCCGTGAGATACCCAGCAGGCAAGGCCAGGTATGAGACCTCAACTCGGTAGGACCTTCCCTTGGGAGGACAGCCAAGCTGCGGAGTCTCGGTGCTCAGAACATTTCGTGGGTACCAGTCCCTGTCATCACCCAGGCTGTCCCTGATCTGACACAAGGAGAGACATAGGAAGGGAAGGGTGAATATCCTGGGTGACTCATCCACTGCGTATGGCACAAACATCTTAGTAATACTGGGCCAAGCAGGTACCAGTGAGGGGGAAGAGGAAGTGGCCCAGAATGGAAGGAGCCAGAGATCACAAGAAGTGGGTTCTAATCCCAGTTCTGTGGTTAACATTTCTGAGCCATTCTCTGGCCTCTATTTCTTTCCCTGTAAAATGAAACTAAGTCCTACTTTTTAAAGATGTTATAAGTATAAGATGGTATTACAAACATATTTATTTAACAACTATAATAATAAATATTATTCGATTATATATATTATTTAATAATCATTTATGTAGGGTTTACTATTCACTAGGAACTATTCTCAACTCTTCTCAGACATTAATTCATTTAATTTCTCACAATAACTTTATAAAGTACAATCTATTATCCCCATTTTACAGATAAAGAGGCACAGAGAGGTGAAGTCACATACCCAAGATCACGCGGCTAATAGGTAGCAGAGCCTAGATTCGAACCATGGCAATCTGTTTCCAGATCAGGGTCTGTGCTCTTAACGACCATGCTTGCTTTTGCTCATTATGGTGCAAACATATGGCGTACCACAGAACCCTGTGGTACATGGGTTCAGGAAATGAGGGTTCAGGAAATGAGGGTGCAGGAGCTTTGCCACCCGGTTCACATCTCAGCTCCCCACCTTCTAGCTGTGTGCTTCCCCTCCCTGTGCGTCAGTCTCCTCCATGGTGTAATGGGGACAGGTAAGGGAAGAGCTGTGTCATGCAGCCTGGCACATAGGTCAGGAGCCCTGGGTTCCGAGCTCTGACCCTCAGCTGCTTCATGACTCTTAGCAAGTCTTTTCCTCCTTGCTTATCCAATGGCATAGGGACAGGGTTGGAAGATCAGATTGGTGTTCCTGAACCATGGCTGCCTGGGGAACCACCTGGGAAGCTTTGTAAGATCTACAGCGCTCTAGGCTCCCACTCATACCAAATAGATCCCCCAGGATGGGGGTGGGACCCTGGTGTTTATAAAAAAAAAATACTCAGGGTGCAACCAGGGGGCCTCTAAAATCTGGCCAGCTCGAGATTCTCAGACCTGAACAGGGAGGAAGCTAGAGGAAGCAGAAGCAGCAGGCAGCTCCTGGAGCCCTAGGGCGGGGCACAGGGGGCAGAAGGGCGGTGGATAGGGTGGGCCTCAAGTCTGCCCTGTGGCACCGTTCCCGCTGGGTGTGGACCATGGCCCAGGAAGTGTCAGGGCCGAGGAGGATGCGTCCCATGTTGGGAGGACATGGGGAATGTGGGTACCCAGCTGAGACAGGAAATATCCTAGGATCCCAGGTCCTAGACCCAGAGTGGGGGTACAGTCTGCCACCCCCCAGTAGGAGGCAAGACAGACAGCCCCACTCCACATCAGTGTGGCTAAAGAGTGGATCATCCTCGCCTCTCTTCCCCTCTGAGGGGAGGAGGTCTAGCCCCCTGGGGCCATGGTAACAGGTGTGGCTACTCCATCACCCACCAGACCCTGGTTCCTGTTTTATTCAAATCAAGCAGCTGTCAGGGGCCTGAGTCCAAACCTGCTACCTCCGGCAGCTGCTGGGAGGGGAAGTGAGCCAAGGACACTGCAAGCTGAGGAGAATGGCATCACTGTGCTACTTGGGGCCATGTGCTAGGCCTCCCTCCCACCATAGGGCACCCATGAGAGGTCAATGCGGCAAGCTAGGCAGGCTTCCTTGAAGAGACTGTGAGTAGACTGGGAAAGGCTCTTATCATCTGGGCAGGAGTGCCTGGGGCCTCTTTCTTCCTGCTTCTAAACAGTGAGAGAAGGGCCTCCGTCACCAGTGTAGCTTTTAGGACCAAAGCTCTCGGGGTTCAAGTCCCACACCTGTCACTCGGAAGCTGTGTGAACTTGAGCAAGGGTCATAAGTTCTCTGAGCCTCATTTGTTAAGGCAGGAATAGGACAGTTCCTACCTCGCAGGGCTGCTGTGGGATTAAGATAATTTATACATGCAAAAATCTTATCCCCGTGAATACGAACAGTGGAAGCTGTGCCTGGTGTCTTTCTCCTCAGCGCATGGGCCCAACCCACCTAACCGGTGCCAGGCACACAGTAGGCACTTCATCAACACCCAACAATCCGTTGTTTCTGGCCCTTTCCTACGTCTCTCTGAACTGGGAAGTGGGGAGACTGTTACGTTTTGCTGAACAGGCAAATGGAGGGGCAGAGAACATAAGATGCTTTCTCAAGGTCAGGGCTAAGAAAAGCGGCCAAGATGGGAGACCGACCTCCTCATCCCTCAGCGTTCTCCAGACAACAGCCGCCTTGTTTGGGGAGGGAGAGAGAATTCCTTCCAGAACCCCCCGCAGAGGTCAGCAGCAGGGCCTGGGCAGGGCCCAGAGGTCAGCTGGAAGAATGACCAGCAGCACCGAGGCTGAAGTCCTTGTGGGTGCAGCCCTGCCCCCAGCCTGCCCTCCCTCCAGACCCGGCGGGGCAGGGCAAGCAGAGGGCTCCTTACGCAGGACAAAGATGAAACTGCTCTTGTCAGCCAGGATCCACACCCCGAAGCCCAGGATCATCGCGCCCAGGATCTGGAAGAGGAGGGGGCAGTTAATGGGGGCCCTGGGAGCAGGTGGGGTGAGAGAACCCTGCCCAGCTGTCCCTGTAGCCCAGGCCAGGGGGACATGAGGGAGCCACCTCTGGGGATGTCAGAGTGGGCTCGGGCCCTGAACCCCAAGTCTCAGTGAACCCCAGCAATCCAGACAGCAGGACCATATGTGGGGAGTCCCTCCTGCCCCCAGTGTCCCCACCCCATGCCCATGTGTGGTCAAACCGAGCCTACCGGCTCCGTGGGGCACAGCCTCCTGCCAGGGTATCCCCTCCCTTATCTCCTGGCCCTTCCCGTGCTCAGTGTCATCTTCTCCACTCCAGCCAGCTCAGGGGCTGGGGGCATCCCAAACAAGCCAGGCTCTGGGCAGAACCCTCCATGAACTCGAACATCAGAGCCCAACTTGTCCTTCAGAGCTCGGCTCCAAGGCCACCTTCCGCAGGAGCCTTCCGGACTCCCCCAGGACCACTAAGGCACCCCTACTTCGTGGCAACTGCCGCGGGACCCTTCTGAATAGCCATTCCGCTGGATTTAACTACCATGTGTATCTCTCTGGTTAGACCGTGAGCTCCCAGAGAGCAGGGCGGGGCTGCGTGCACCTTGTATCCCTGAAGAGCCTGGAGCACCAGGGGCTAAGGACTCAGGGAATGAATGAATTCATGAACCCAACTGTAAATACAGGAGAAGAAAGGCAAAGAAGTGGGGGGCAGCTGGCATAGGCCCAGGAATTCCTTGCCTCTCTCTCCTCCACCAGGGTGAGCCCTCAACCTAAGCCCACCTCCCCAGGTGGAACCCCAGCCAAGATTCACCATCTCCCCAAGCCAGCTAAGGCTGGGGAAGTACTTGTAGTCTGGACAAAAGCACAGGCTCCCCTGGGCATGGGGGTGCCGCATCACCCCACAAGATTGGTCTTTACCGGGGACCTGGCCTAAGCCCACCTAGGGGATAATCCACCTTGAAGGTCCCAGCAGATCACCACCCCTACCACCAGCACTGGATTCCCACCTCAGCCATTATCCCACGGCCTCTGGTGCAAGGCCAGCAGCTGCCCATAACGCCTACAGCCTGGGGCGAGCACCCTGGCCCAGGATCTCGATCGGCCTTGATTTAGTGTCATTAAAGTCCAGACATGAAAGTCCTGGAACCCTGAGGAAGGCAAATGGGGTGCTTGCTTTGGGTGCAAAAATTAAGCGGCTACCAAAAAACTCAGTAACCAAGATAAATAAGAGTTTGTAGCAATTATTCATTTAAAAAAAAAAAAAATCAAAATTAATGGAAAAAATCCACGATGAACAAAATATCAAACTTTAAAAACAGGCTCAGTATTACCGACTTTTTTTCCTTCTTTTTTTTTTTTGAAAAGGAATGGAGCCCCACTGTGGCACAGCACGGGCTGTTTCGGTCTGGAAGTGAGTACCTCGCTTACCTTTCCCTAGTCTAGGTCCCTTCAAGATGGCAGCTGGTGATGACCACGGGGATGAAGGCGTGATGACCACCCCGCATTTGCCTGCCACTGTCTTCCGGAAGCTCACTTGTCCCCTCCTCTCTCCTTGGCAGATGAGACATTACTGTCCTCACTTTACAGATGGGGAAACTGAAGCCTGGACCTTGCTCGAGGTCACCCAATATTCATCCACTGACGGCTCAAAGCCAGATCTGACTATTAACCTGGGCCAGGCGATGGCATGTCAGCTGCAGGGATGCTTGGGGTACGTCCTGGGCTTTACCCTAGACAGCCAGTCTCGGGGGACAGGAAGGCTACTGAGACCCCAGGGAAGCGAAGGGTTCACCCTCAGGTGAAGGCACTTCAGACTGCAGCTTGCTGGGAGCGGGGTGCTTTCCAGGACCTGGCAGTTAGGTTCCCAGACTCCTGAACCCCTGCCCGCCCCACCCTGAAACTCACAACTAGCAAGCACCCTCGGTCTGCTCCTGTCACCTCAGAAACACGGGGCAGAGTCCCTGCCCCACCCACCTCCTGCACCTACCCACAGGGCAGGGCAAGGGGGAGAAATGCCCTTCCAAAAAGGGACCAGGCGGCAGGACAGAAAATTCCCTCTGGGTGAATAGAATCCCAAATAAAATCCCAGATGGCCCAGCTGAGCTCCCGGGCTCTCCCGGAGAAACCCGGGGAAAAGCCCCTGGTGCCGCCCTGGAGTTTCTCTGCAGGCCTGATAACTGCAGCCTGGCTGACGGGTGGGGCTGGGTCGGCCACCGGCCTATGGGGCCAGCCAGGAAGGAGGCTGGGCCAGGTGGCTGACTAGAATGGGAACCATGGTACCCCTTTCTTCTGTGAACCAAGACCAAGGACCCAGCATACACCCCACAATAACCACTCCCAGCCCTGTCAGAATCACCCCACAGGGCTCAGCCGGGAGCCAGCATCCTTCCCCCAGAATGCCCACAGCACCAGCAGGCTCAGGGTTGCTTTGGCCATGAGAAAAGCTGCTAGGGCACTTTTCTATGTAGTCTGGGGTCAGGGAAGGGGGTAAGCAAGGATGCACGCATATACACAAGTGCATGTGTGAGCACACACAGCAGCCAGAGAGATTTTTCCAAACCACAAGTCCAGTCATGTAACTGCTTCTCACTGTATGTAAAACAAAGACCAGAATCATTCCAGGAAGCCCGCATGGCCTGCACCCTGGAGAGGCACGCTCTGCTCCACGCCCTCACTGCACTTAGGCTCCTGCTGCCCGGACCCCTCTCTCTCCAGCCACAGGTAACTCCAGGCACTGTTTGCTGACCGCCCTGAAAAGGTCAAGTGCCTTATTATCTGCTTCCCTAGGGGCCCTATCCTTCATTCCCAGCACAACCTCAACTGCAATTTTAGCATCCATTTAATTATTCGATGGGAACCCACCGCCCTCCAGAACAGAAGCTCCTTGAGCACAGAAACCAAAGCTCTTCTGCTGGTTTGTGTCGACTTTGCGCCCCTGATAGGTTCTGGATATGGAAGTGTCAAACACACATCTGGTGAATGAGTGAACACAC
>NW_024340696.1:17890924-17910057 GCF_902729225.1 Pteropus medius | reverse complement strand
CACACACACACACACAATCATCCTGGCAACTCCAAAGCAGGAGGAGTCAGTTGGTGCCAGGCCAGACAGGAAAATCAGAGCCCCAGGAAAACCAGCTCCAGATGTGCCCGGGGCTCACATCTGGGCGTCCCCTTGGCTCAGGGACCTGGTGAGGCCTGCCAGGGTGGGTCTGGGGAAGGGGGACTGTGTCTCCGCTTTGGTCCAGAGCCCAGCCTCCTCTTGCCTACCCTCTGGGAGCTTGAGATGCATGCTCCGCGGAGCCAGCTGCAAATGCCAGGAGTCTCCTCACTACCCCCACCAGTTCCATTTAGAATGGTCAGTCCTCAGCCCCCACCCAACACACCCCACCACCGGCGCCGGACTCCATTGGGTCTCAGGCTGGGGTGCCCCCAACAGAAGAGTCCCTGTTTGAGGCAGTCAGGAGGTGCTGGCCATACTTACGAAGAAGAGCAAATTGAAGAGGAAGAGAAAGTATTTGGTGATCTTGATACAGGCTGACCCCATCCTGCCGGCCCTGGAGTTTCCTGGGGAGAAGGGAAAAAGGCAGGTAGGTCAGGGCAGGCGGGACAAGGCGGGGCAGGGGAGGAGACAACCAAAGCTGATGGGCACCCACCACCCGCCAGCCCCTACTCCTCCCAGCTCGCCCTTGCAACAACCCCAAGAGCTAGGTACCGACGTGAGGTTCCGTTTTACGGCACCCTGAGGCCCAGAGAGCTTAGATGACCGGCCCAAAGCCACACAGCTAGGAAGTCTTGGCTGCTTGATGCTTGGCCATTAGGGTCAGCATCAGCCACTCTCCCAGGGCCACGCCTGGAGGGAACTTGTCCAGGAGAACCTCAGGGTCTGAAACTTGCCCGAATGGACGCTAGTAGAAGTCGGGAGGCCAGGGAGTTAGTGATGGCGGGACACCTAGAGGTGAGACCTCTGTTTTTTTCCCCACACATCTTCGGATCCCTTCCGGGTTTAGGGGAGCTGCTGGGGGAGGAGAGTTCAGCTCCTCAGAAAATGGACTCAGGGCGCCCTCCATGGCATTGTGGAACATCCAACAAATACGAAAAATACAAATTCAACAGAAATTTTTGTCTCACCCCATAGATAAAAATTGTCATCATTTTAGTAGCTACACTTCCAGTGGCCATGTGTATAACAAATTGTTTTAAACGAAAGTGGGCTCATACTATACAGAGTGATTTGTCGCCTGCTTTTTTCATTCTACAATATACCATCTCTTTATGTGGATAAAATGTTGTTCTACATAATTTTATACATTGCATGGATTTCCGTATTATTGATTAGTACTTATTAACAATTTTTTTTGGGGGGGTCGCAGACTTTCCCAGAAAACTCATCAATAGGTAGCATTTTGCAAATAATTTCTGGGGTTCATAGACCCCATGAGGCCCATTCAGGAACCCCAAAAGACCGCAGGTTAGTCCCAGATAAAGATATACAATCAAAAATGAACATGTAAGTTGTTCCCGATTTTTAACAGTCACCCTTGGTGACACAACTCATGTTTCTATAACAACACAGACCATGTTTGAACTTGCTGTGTGTGTCCCTCTATACAGAAGGACCCCAGGCCAGGGCAGGACTCAGTGAAGAAGAGGGAAGCTAAAAGTGGCTTCCCTTGCACCCTCCCAGAGGCCAGACAACCCGAGAATGACAACAGCCTGGCCTCAGGCCCTGTGGGGTGAAGGAAACCAGCAACAGGCAGCTGGGGCCAGGATGGCTGGCCGGGAACAGCTGCATGGGCAGAGTCATGCTCGGGGGTGGGGAAGCAGGCACCAGACCCAGGCACATTCCCACTGCCCTGTGTAGGTGGAGGAGGATGAAGATCACAGAGCAGAGAGAACAGAGGCCCCGAGGGCCCAGGTGTGGGTTTCACCCCTTCCTTGCGGGGTGAAAGGCAGTCCTAAGACATGGGAATCTCCCCTCTCCATACTTCTCTGGACATAAAAAACTTCACCTTTATACACCTACAGTGACGGGGAGAGGCAGGTTAAGGCAGAGAGCTCACCACCTCCCAAAGGGTCCACTTCAGCTTTCTGACACCTCTGTTAGAGAAAGTTTTCTTTAGCTGCCTTTCTGTGGGTCAGATTTGGGCGCAACGTGCAGCAAAGCCATCCAAAGCAGAAAAAGGCCGCGTGGGTGGTAGTGAGCTCCCTGTCGCACGTGGCGTGGAAGCAAAGTCTGAATTCAGACTCACTGGGGGTGGGGGTTTCAAGTGCTATACGGGGAGATTAGACCGAATGGCTCTTCCAGGCTCCTAGGGTGCAAGGCCTGGGTCTGAGAAATGCAGAGGCAGTGGTTACTCAGGAACCATGAGAGTATGGTCTCCGCCTCCTAGGGTCTCCCTCACCCCACTCAGAGGGGAGAAAATACCCCCCGCCCCACCCATGTCAGCAGATCTGGAGATCTGAGAGTAACAGCTGCCCGCCGGTCCGCATACAGAAGACCCGCTGCCTTCTCTTCCCTCCCAGCACAGAGCCTGTCAGACCACAGGCACTGGATAGACTCGTGGAACAAACAGCAAGAGCATAAGAGCCTCTCGTGAAGGGAGGCGTGCTTTTCTTTCCTACCAGGGACCTACTCGCCTGGCTGGATCTCCTCCCAGTGAATGACACGGGACACCCACCCCGAGGGGCTGACGTCAGCTTAGCCCAAGTGGCCTATAGATAAGTCATCGCTTCACCAGAAGAACTTCAGTAACGACATCCTAGCGGTCAAGCGGTCCAGAGACACGAGTGGCTGTGCCAGTTGGTTCTTGCGAAACTGGAGAAGTGTGGAAACAGTGCTTTGGCAACTGCAGCAGACCTGCCGTGTTGCGCACAGTTCCAGAGAGTCCGGGAAGCGGCTCTGTACACGTTCCGGCTCCCGCATCCTCCGCTCAGGCCGGGTTTCCAGGGTGGCCTCACAGGATGAGGCGCCTTTCAGACAAAAGCGAATACCAGGCCCACCGAGGAAGAAGGAGGGGCTGCCTGTGAACAACACCTATTCCGGGCAGCCGCTGGCATCAGTCATCCCCTTTAATCCTCACAAACTGCCTGGAAGATGAAGAGGGTATTCTCAGCCCAGGGAGGGATGGGGCAGACTCAGGGAGGTGCAGTAACTTGCCCAAGTCACATAGCTCCTTAAGCAGTGGTAGCTCCAGAGCCCAAGATCTTTCTACTGTGAAGGGCTCCCGTCCAGGAGTGGCCGCAACTGTATAAAGGGATCTCTGGGGTTGGCCAGGATTTTGTTGTCCAAGCGAGGAGTGAGTGGAGACCCAGGTGACTGCTCAAAGGAGCTCTGGTTTGGTGGGCAAAGAGACAGAGGCTGCTGGGCTAGTATCTGAATAGTCCAGAGCCCAGGCAACCTTGCTGTTTTCTTGGTCACTTATGCAAATTGTACTAAACACTGGACAAAGCTCATTAGCATCCTATGAGAAAACTAAGGCACAGAGGGGTGAAGGAGCATGCCCAAGGTCATTAGTACATAGACCGGCAAGGATAGAACCCAGGACGCCTGGCTCCTTAGGCCATTCCCTCCTCTCCAGGATGCAGCTGGGTAGGTTCATTTGAGGGAACAGGAGCCGGGCAGTCCCATGATGGGCAGGCAGCTTGGCCAATCGGGACGGGCCCCAAGCCTACACAGGAATCACCGGAGGGAGGAGATGGTGCTGAGAATCAGAGCCTGGGGTGGGCAGCTCCAGGGCATGTGGGCCAAGATCCAGGATACAAAATCTTTGTGCCCTGCAAAAGCAGACATTTCCCCCTCACAGCCACAGAGAGCAGGGGTTGAACAACCTTCTCTACACTCAGCAGAAGATGGACAGTTCCACAAAAGGCAGGGGTCAGCTCAGGCTGGGAACATGCCTGCCACATCCCAGGATGGGGTGTGGCACCAACTTTACGGAGCCCACCGCCACTACCAAGCCTCGAGGAGTCCCCACAGGTGGAATCAGTTACCTCCTAGCTCCGCCTGCCCATGCAAGGAGTCTGAGCTTCATCCTCGCCCAGGATGACAGCAACAAAGGCTGCAGTAGGGCAGGGGGCGGCCAACGAGGCCTGCGGATCAAATTCCATCTGTCACCTACTTTTTTGTACGGCTTACAAGCTAAGGACAGATTTTACATTTTTAAATAGTTGGGAAAAATTAAAAGAATATTTCGTAACACGTGAAATTCAACTTTCAATGTCCACAAATAAAGTTGTGCTGGCACACAGCCACACCCACTGGTTTATGTCTTGTCCACAGCTGCTATGGCATTGCAACGGATGACCGGGGCCATTGCGACAGAGGCTGTTTGGCCCACAAAGCCCAAAACACTTACTGCCCGGCCCTTTATGGAAAAAGTTTGCCGGCCCCAGGTGTAAGGGATCAAACCCCTGACAAGCGTTCGAATCCTAGCGAGGTCAGTGCCTGGCATCGTCAGGGCTCAGTGAGCCAGAGCTGCAGTTAGTGTCTTTATCGGTACTTCTGGAAGAAGTGAGGGTGACTGTTTCATTGGCAGATGAAATTAGACAAAGAGAATGTCTTCCAGTGTTATGCTTCCTTGCGGTAAACACTGGAGGGTCTGCCCACGATCGCCTGCGAGGATGTCTTGACAGCCGCAAAATAAGCCCATCTTATTTGGGAAATTCTGGAACAGTCACTAACAGCTGTGTGAGTACAAGCAGGAAGGTGCCGATTTTCTGTTATGCTTCATAGCAGGTAGATTGACCATTTCCAAACAACTATAATTTAAATTGACCAAATATATAATTTTACGCCAAATCAGTCTGTATAGTGAGATTACCATATTAATATTTTACTAACTCCTACTCTTCCTTCAATACTCACCTCAGACATCTCCCTCATCTAGGAAACCACCTATGCCAGCCAGCCTTATGACCACTGCCACGGCCACCCCCTCTCTACCAACTCACATGTTAGTTAGGGGCACTCCCTCTCTGCTTCCTTCCAATGACAATGGATGCTGGGGCAGTTTCCAGAACAGGCTCTGGCATCAGACCTCCTGGGTTTGAATGCAGTTCTATCACCTCCTAGCTGTGTGACCTTGGATAAATGATTTAACCTCTCTGAGCCTCACCTCACTCATCTGTGAAAAGAGGAAAATAAAATCTGTTTGGCAGATTTACCAAGAGGTTAAATGAGAGAATATGGGTAAAGTGCCTGGCATAAGACAGGCTTTCAATAAATAGAGGCTACTATTATAGCTCATAATGCTGTACAGTAATTTTCTACTCCCCTATGGGTTGTGTGACACCTTGAGGGGAAAGTCTATGTATTATTTATGAGAACAAAGTCGGCTCCCAGAAAATGTTGTTGCCTGGAGGGTGGAGGGATAGAGAGAGAGAGGAGTAGAGGGAGGAATGGATGGACAGAGGAATGGACAGAGGAGGGGAGGGACCCCCACAGAGAACCCCAGGACTTTAGAATGCTCAGCCTCCCGAAGGGAGGCCGAGATCCACTGCCCGAGTCAGCGGAGACTCTATTCTCCGGCCTCTTCTGTCCTCATGCGAAGGTGAGCACCCTCACGTAGGGCGAGCACCCCGAGCCAGCTCTGAATGCCAGAACCTGCTGCCCAGCCTCTCTCGCCTTCCCCAGAGACCTTGGGACTGGGAGAAGTTGGTGTCTTCAAGAGAACCCCCTCTCCATGTTGGCCCCCTGCGAATTTGCACCTATAGAGAAGGTTTGGTTTGTCCCTCAGCTGCAGGTGGGGAAGGAGGCTTCTGGCCTGACCCTGGAAACCGGATGGCCCCCCCATGGCCTCGGGGAAGCTGAGTGGTGCCACCAAATTGCGCCTCTAGACCCAGAGTCAGGAGGTGCGAGCTGAGACTCAGCACAGGTGACTGGTGCGAGCTGAGACCCAGCACAGGTGACTGCCCCCCGCCCCCACCTCCTCACCTGTCCAATGACAGGACCAGAGCAACGTTTGCTGGAGTGGTTCCTCAGAATATGAGTCCTAGGAGACGTGCTGTTAGGAACAGAAAATTTTGCTGTCACCAAGTGTGTGGAGCACCGATTCTCCCTGAGTCACTGCTCGTTAGGCTATTAAGGACTCGGACTCTGAACCCGGCAATAAACGCTGCTGACTGAAAACCACTGTTCACTTAAGAGCCCTCAACACCGCGTGGAACACGTTAGGAAATGCCAAACCAAGGCTCTTGAGATCCCTGGGGACTGGCGCTCCAGAGTTCCACGTGCTGCGGGGTGCAGGGAAGGGGCAGAGATGGCCCTTCGACCAGCCCACCAGCCAGCTCTGACCCAACACCTAAGAGCCGGGGCTCCCTCTTTTTCATCCCCACTCATCCCACAGCCCAATCTGGCACCTCTCCCGGCTCCATGCCTCACCTCCCACCTGGACCAGTACAGCTCCCTAGCTGGTCACAGGTTCCACCCCTGCCCTCGCCAACCCGTTATCCATACCAGAGCAAGGGCTTTGAAAACTGCAAAACCAGACCTTGACACTCTCCTGTCTCCAACCCTGCAATGATAATGCAGCCACTATAAAACTAGTGCTCTTCTGTGGCTGGAGGGGGCCCTGCCTCCTCTGCCCTGTCTTGTCCTGTCCCTCCTCTGTCCTCAGCACCTCCCTCCTTTCTGTACACACATTCCCCAGATCACAAGACCATTCTTTCCTGTCCTTCCAGTAAAGCAGGCTCTTGCCCACCTCAGTGCCTTTGACCGGCCTTCTTCTAAGGGCACTCCGCTCCCAAAGCCCCGGGCTGGCTCCTTCCCTCCTGTGGCTCCAGTTCCCTCCTCCCAGACGCCTTCCCCGAGCACCTGACCTACACAGAGGGCCTCACCTCCAGCTGTACGTTAGAGTCAAAACATGTCAATGCCACCCGCCCGCCCCCCCACCAAGGCATCAGAATCTTTAGGGGGGCTCCCCCAGTGACTCTTAGGAGCAGCAGCTTTGACACCTGAGCCTGTCACATGCCTCATTCACGGGAGTTATCTTATTGGTTCGCTAGTGTGTCTGGAGCCCCCATTAGAATATGGATCCTTAAGGGGAGGAGCTGTGTCTGTCTCATTAACCCTGTATCTCAGAGCCTAGAACAGTGCCTAGTATGTAGTAACTACTTGATGTGTATTTGCAGGAAGCAGGAAAGGAGGGGGTAGGTGGAGTCTGGGAAGGTAAGGAAAGGGTTCTTACAGAAGATAAGACAAACCAACTTTGATCCTGCAACTGGAGGTTTCTGGTCCTTAGAAATGACAGCGCTAGCTTGGGGGGATACCAATCTCCCTTGGGTCAGAAAGGCCAATGGAAGCTGTGAACAGTCTCCCAAGAAAGATGCACACAGCTGTGCAGGCACATGCTGTCATCTGGTAAGGGCGGAGGTCACTAACCCCTGGAAGAACCCAGAGGTTCTTACTTCTCCCATCCCCCATTTGTTTAGAGTAGTGGACCCCATCATTACTGCTCACTGGAATTACCCCAAGAGCTCTCAAACTTGCTGGTGCCTCAGCCCCCGTCCCAGAGATGCTGATTTAATTAGTCCGGGGTACAGGCTGGGCATCAAAGTTTTTTAAATCTCTCCCGGGAATTTTAATGTGTGAAATCCACTGCCGTAGGCTCCGTCCCCAGCATGGCCTGGTCCCTCTGCTGGAAGTGGGGTGCAGGCAGACCTGGGGTCCCTGGTGCAGCATGGCCTGGCCAGGGAAAATCTCACACAAAGCTTCCAGCACCTCTGCTCCATCATTGACTTCCTGGAGGCACAGTCCCCCTGAGTCATGAACCCCAGAGCAATGTCCGCTGTACAGAAGACCTTTGAGATTGGCGCATTTTTCAAAGGAGCCAGAGAGAGCAACAGCCTGCTGGTCACGCAGCAAGATCGGGGCCGGGCGTGTTGTAGAGTTCTTGGAGATTCTGGGTCCAGAGCTCTTTTCTCTCCACCCGCTGCCCTGTCCCAGTCCACTGGGCCTTCAGCGTAGGGAGGTATTAGAACTGAACTCAGAGTTACCCAGTGACCCTTGGTTCCCTCCCCTGGATCATATCAGCCACATAACCTTGGGAGACACTGCAGAGCTGCCTCCTTATCAGTGAATGGGGATATTCAACCCGCCTGCCCCACATGGTGTGAAAATGACATGCAATCAAGCTGGTGCCCAGTAGGCTTAGTCCATGCTGGCACCCTGGCCCAGCCCTCCCACTCTCCCTGCTTGAAATGCCAAATCTGCCACATCTTACCAGTCATGTGGCCCTGGGCAATCACTTTACCACTGTGCCTCAGCTTTCCAACCTATAAAATGGACTTAATAATGGGTTATGGTGAGGCTTACGTGAGTTAGTATCTATAAAGTGCCTGGCATCCAGTAAATGTCAAATAAATGCTACCAATTACAATAATGACTATCAGGAAGTTGTTGGTTTCCTGACCAACAGTCCGAAGCCCTCTGGGGGACCTGATCCAGCCTCCAGATGTAAGGACTAGTCTGGAGGCCTCTGTGCCAGAGGGTGACCACAGCTGCTCTGAGGCAAGAAGGTAGGGGTTAAGTTAAACAGAGCCGGGCTGAGCTGCCAAAGAAAGGAGGGCCTCTGCCCTTTACATGGGCGGGACCTCCGTCTCCCAGGCTCTGTCTGGGCTGTGCCTAAGGGCCTGCCTGAGGCCTGGAGGTCCAGCCAGTCTGGTGAGTTGGACAACTGATCCCGTGGGAGCTCAGTCGGCCTGCTTGGGCAGAACGCAGAGTGAGAGAGCCTGGCCTGGCTGCTCTGCTCTGGAAGCCTGCCTGCCCCCGGGCATTCCACCTGCAAGCCAGTTCTTGGCCACCCGGCTCTCCAGTCCTCTGGACTTTGTCCTGATCGCCCATGAAAAGAGCCTGGTCACAGGTGGCTGTGTTTGTTTTCACATGTGACAGGAGATATATTTCCTGAAACCCTGGCTGACTCCAGGGGCTGGGTTTTTGACTTCCTCACTAGCTTATTTTTCAGTCTCTGGTCTTACTTTTTTATTGTTGTTAACACAGAAAAGAAAAACAAAAGTAAAAAGCTGTTACTCTGGACAACAGGAAAACAGTGAGGCTCTAGGCATGATTAGAATCTCAAGGTTCCTTCGAGACCTAGGTTTGAATCCCAGCTCTGCTTCCTACTAGCTGTGTTGTGACCTACAGCAAGGAAGTTAGTGAACCTCTCTGAGCCCAGCATCTTATCTCCAACACAGGGACACTAGCAAGACCCCTGTCTCATAGGATTGTGGGAGGACAGAGATAAGGTACATAAAGAGTTTTGGGGATTCTGTCAGTTGCTCACAATACAGCGAGAAAATCCCACCATCACGACTTGAAAGAAACATATCCAGATTGGACCCTCACAGAAATCAGAGGATTTCAGAGACCCAAGGCCTCTTTTTTGTCTTACAGATGTGGAACCCAAGGCCTGATGAAGACTAGCTCCTGCCATATGATTCCATGAGCTGGTATGACAGGCTCCCATTCTCCTGAGGACTTAACACCTGGGAGCTGGGACTGACCCCTGGCATGTGGGGGAAGGGGCCAGAGGTACCAGAGGAACGCAGGCAGCAGCCACCCCTAGCAAGACTGTGGCAGAAGAGGGACAGCACTTTATAGTTTGTATCATGTCATTCCCACTGTCCTTCATTTAATCTAACACCCCACCCCTGAGGTATTATTACCACCGTTTAACAGATGAAGAAACTGAGACTCAGAGGTTTAGTGGCTTGCCTAAGGCCACACGAGAAAGTGGCTAAGCCCTGATTAAAATTCAGATCTGACTTGAGACCAGAGCTCCTTCCTCCTTACCAATTGCCTAAGGGAATGATGTGGGTGGTGGAGCCTGGCTGCCCCATCCTTCTGCATCTCTGTTTGCCTGCCTGACTCCCCATCCTCCCTCAGTTCTGAGGCCTGACTCTTGTTTTCTTGTCAGGAAGGAAAAGACCAGCCTTGCCAAACTTGGCCATAGTGTTCCTCTGGTGTGGCTGATGAGGATGACAGATGTGGCCCTTCCCAGCAGGCTTTGATCTAAAACCCAAGCAATGAGACTGGAGGCCTTCAGCATGAAGAAGGGGGCCATTCTGATGGAGGATGCAGTGTGGGGAAGAGCAGACACCTGGAGCCTTCCAGCCGCCTCACCTGGCCCCCATGCAGCCAAAGACTCAAGTTGAGGTGGAGCCATAGCCTCTGGTCTCTCCTCCATGGCTCCCTTTCTCCATGGTTTTTGGCCCTCTTAGCAAGCTGCTTGAGCCCCATGCAGACCCTGCTCCCTCCCAACACTGAGTTCTAAGGCTCACACTAAGATTCACAGTACCAGAAAGGCCTTTGACAACACCTACTTCAGTCCCCATTTCTCAGATAAAGAGAGGACCATGAAGCCCCATCCTTCGAGGAAAAGTGTGTTTAGTGTACATGGTGGGGGCAGGGAGGGGATTGGTTAGAGCCACCAGTGTTTCCCAACCTGTTTCACATCATGATATACACAGAGAAGTATACATATTTGTCAGCGTACTGGGGTGGAGAGACAAGACTGAGCCTGGTCTGAGGTGACCAGCCCAGGGCTCTGTCCCCAAGGGCTAAGGAGATATTTCAACACATTTGTAACCCATTTGGGCACATTGGCTGGGAAGCCCTAAGTTAGAGGGTTATTTAGGAAGATAAGAGGCTGTCCAGAGGTCCTAGATTCCAGGGGCCCTAACAAGAGGACCCAGATGCCTCGGTAGGCTCTCAAGAGTCAGCCACCTTCCAAAGACCCTTCCCCACCCCCACAGCAGCAGGCACAATGAACCAGATCATAGTATGGACTTTGAATTGAGAGACCTAATTCTAATTTCATTTCTTAGAGCCACGTGACCTTTGGCAAGTTGCCTACACACTCTGAGCCTCATCTGTAAAACAGGGTTATCAAAGCTTGTCCAGGAAGATGGCAGAATCAACTTGCCAAACCCCAGGCTGTGAGCATGGCAGAGACAGAAGACTCTGGGAAGAGGTCACATTAGGCAGAGTCCCCTCTTCACATGGCAGGAGAAAGGTATGCATAAGGCTGTCCCTTGAGATGCGAGACACGCACAGGTTCCTACGAACTGCCCCAGAAAGGTTACCATCACCCAAGGACTTGAAACAAAAGTCGAGCAGAGGGAAGACTGATGAATGAGACAAATGCATGCGAAAGCACTCCCATGGGAGTGGTGTTTCACTCATCATGTTTCATTTAACCCCATACCACCCTGCCTGGCAGACAGCATCATCCTCATTTCATAAGCAGGACCTCTGGGGCTCAGGAAGGTGGTGGCACTTGTCCTGGTCACACCGAGGACAGTGGCCCAGCTGAGCTTTGCACTCCAGACCCTCTGATTCTCGAGCCAAAGGTCCTCCCTACTTTGTAATACTGCTTCCCACCGTGGAAGGCTTGAGGGGCTGCCATCCCGGGGAGCTCCCCGGTGGCTGTCCTCTGCCCACAGTTTCTGACCGGAGTCATTGCCCATTGCAGTTCATTGACTCTCCACTCTGGGTGGGTCCCAGGCTGGACACAGGAAATGGATCCACGAAACCCATCTCTGCCCCCAGGAAGTGCTCAGTCTGGAGGATCACAGACATAGTCATAGAGTGGCACGGTGATTCCACCCAGCCTCCAGCTCTCCCTTTAAGGGACAAGATGGGCTCTTTAGAACATAGCGTCCAGTATTTAACAATAAAAGCTAACATTTTCACTATTACTACTTGCCAGAGATTGTGCTAAGCGCTTCGTGTGGCTCAGGTTATCCTTGTAATTACCCTATGAAATAAGCAATGCTTTTAACCCCATTTTACAGTTGAAGCCGCTAAGACTCAAGGTCCAAGGCCCGAGTTTACAGCTAATGGAGCTCGGAGTTGAAATCCAACAGTTTAACCTAAAGCTCCTAGGCTTTATGATCGTGCTACGCTGACTGTAGAAACAAAGTTATAAATGATAGGTAACTAAAATAACCTCACCAAGCCCCAGCCTACATTGAGTTTCACTGCCCAGCCTCCAAATCCAACCAACTGAAGACATTCTGTGGCTGCACTAGGCACCGGGGACATGCCTGCACACCCATCCCAGAGACTGGCCAAATGGGGGCAGGTGGCTAACAAAGGATTAACATCTGGGCCAGAGCTGGGGTTCTTAAGAGACTGAGGCTGGGTACCAGGTGTGGGCCCTCAGCAGGATGATTAGGAAGGAGGGGGAGGCTATTCAGAGACCCCACGTGGCAGTAGGCAGGCTCTTTAGTCATGACATACCCTCCCCAGGCACTGGCTCAGGAAGGAAGAGATGGGACTGCTGAGATGCCACCTCCTCCAGGCAACCTTCCCAGAACACTCTCCTGCACAGACTCTCACAGAGCACCATCTGGCAGCCCTAATCATCTTGGCGTGAGTAGTTAGGGTGGGCATCGGATGGAGATGGGTTCTAACCCTGGCTCTGTCCACCATAATTGTCACTTAAACTTTCTGAGCCTCAGTTCCTGCATCTGTAAAATGGGCTAATACTTCCTCCCTCCCTAGGCTCAAGAGTCACTTAGGCTTTAGGGACATTTGATGGAGAGAAAGAGAGAGGGGGCAGTGACTGAGACACAGTAAAGTGCTGTGCACACAGATACGAGACTTCTGTCTTCCTGGGTCCTTGGGTGAAAACACAGAAAAGAGAAGGGTGACTCTGACTCTAAAGGTGGATGGGAGGCAGCCTTCCTGGCTGAGGCCCAGGTGGGGACAGGACGGGGCAGGGTTCTCTGGGTGTCACACTCTGTCCTTCCATTCCCCGCCCCCTTCCCTGTCTCTTGCTTTCTGTATATGTTTCTGTCTCTGTCGATGGCTTCCTCTGAGTTCCCCTCCGCCTTGTTTCTCAGTTTCTAAGACCATCTCTCATGTCCGTCCCTCACACATCCTGAGATGCTCTGAATATCCAGAGCATCCAGGGCAACCTCACGCAGCATCCAGGCCCTGGCTCCAGCCTAGCCTGGCTTCCTCATGGTGGGCACCTGGCACCAGGGAGGAGTGGCCCAAAGGAATCCATTTCCACAGTCTGCTGCAGGGTTCCAGGCCCTCTGAGGCTGGGATAAAGGGCTGAACCTTCCGTGTGGTGCGTAGAGCCCAAATCCCTGTTCCCAGGCAAGGCGGTAGCCATTTAACCAGACACCTGGCAGCTGGGGCAGGAAAGAGGTAACAGGAGACCAGCACAACCTGTCAGGGCTCTCTGCCTAGGGAGAGAGGGCCCCGGGCCTCTCTGGTCCTCTGGGATTGCCAAGGAGCTGAGTCTGGGCAGCTCCAGCCCGCTCAGCCTGGACTTAGCCAGTGGCTTCAGGCCCCAGCACCTGTTAGACCCTCCAGAGATGCTCTGGCTTCAGAGGGAGCCTAGTGGTGGCTGTGGGGTTGGGGGTGCACGGTGTTGGTGGGGGCTAAAAAGAGAGAGAGAAAGGATGGGTTGGAGAGAGTGAGAGAAGCAGAAACAAAGAGATAAGGAAAAAGAGACAGAGAATGACAGAAAGAGAGGGACAGAAAGACAGATCCCAGGCGAAGGAAGCCTCCTGTGCATCCAGGGCCCTCTCGAGTTTCCATGGAAAACTCCCAGGGGAGCCTAAGGCAAAACCTGCCCAGGAATGCAGCCCTGCTGACCCAGGCAGGACCCCACCCTGGCAGCCAGCCCAGACCCACCTCCCAGACCACCCCAAACGCTTATCTTCACCCTTGTCTGCAGCCAAGAGAAGTGGAGGGCCCAGGGCCTTCTGGCGCCCCACCCCCACCAGCCATGAGCAATGGTTCAGCCCCTCTCCTCCTGGCCTCCCCCAGTTTCTGCTGAGCACTGGGAGGGGCCTCAGACAGAATCCCTCACTGAGATTCCTGAGAAGGCTGGGTCTTTAACTCAGAAGGGCTCTGGACTCACCTGCAGGCCCCTGAGGAAGCTGAAGCAGGGAGAGGGACCTGCCCTCAGCCAGCAGCAGTGACGTCAAAAGGAATACCCAGGTCACAAACAGCCCCATGGGTCCCCCTCAACGGGAGCCCTCAGAGCCCTGGGGAGGAAAGAAGAAAGGAACCACGCCCAGCCGGTCTCCCTGGTCATCACTCCCCTTCCCTAAACCTCAGCTTCCCTCTCTGTACAATGGGAATTGTCCCTACGCCAGGCCCTAAAGCAGGGCGGAAACCCAGGACCCCTGCCCTGGAGACCCTGGAGTCTCTGCCACCCTCACCTCCTCTCAACCCGCTCCCCTCGCTGGAGGGAGGGGCATGACCCGGAAAGGCAACATTTAGCCAAGATCGTGAGCACTGCTGAGAGATGGGGAATGGGGGTGACTGGAGAGGCCTGGACAAGTCCCTCTTCCCGCTCTGGGATAACAGTTCATTCCTACCTTACGGGGAGTTGTGAGGTTTGAGGAAAATGCTCTAGCACAATAAAGGGAAGCGTCGTGATTACCATCGCCGTGAGAGGTTCCTGGCCACGGTGAGTTGGGAGGAGTGGGGTGTACGGACAGACAGAAGACAGAAACGGGAAGGAAAGGTGCTTGGTGCTATAGGAAGGAGTCTGGCATGGGGTTCTGGGGGCCAGGCATCGGGTTTCAAGAGTTTTCAGCATGGGCACCGGTGGCGACACCGCCCTGGTCTGAGCGTCAGGCAGGGCCTCAGGCCTGGTCCCCAGGCTGCACGGGATAAAGCAGCTCAGAGAAAGGCTCCTTCCCTATGGGGTGGGCCCAACATGCCGGACCTGGAGCCAAGAGCACAATAGCCTGGTGAACCTCTGGGTGTCCAGAGGGAAAGGGGACTGTTTGCTTTGCAGTAGGAAAATGGATATGTAAATGAATCCCTACTGGCAAAACTCCAGGCTCCTGGGAAGGGACACTCGGGGATTTGGGTCACCTGGATTCCCACCCCTTCTCATCCAGCTATACCAGGAAGCCCTGCGTGATCCTGAGAACACAGGACATATACAGATCCCCTTCCACAGATCTGGAATCCGAGGCTCAGAGAGGTACTGTGCCCGAGGTCACAGCTTGGAACTGGCACAGCAAGCTTGGAGCTGATTCTGTCCCTCTGCGCAATCCTAGCTAGAGCAGACAGAGTTCAGGCCTTAGACCAAGGCCCAGCCAGAGGCCCGATTCAAGGGGAATGGGCGGGTGGAGGTGGGAGGGGAGGGATCGGCATTTCCTGAGCGCCTGGAACCTACCAGATGTCAACAGTAGTTGTTTTGCACACTTTATCTCATATTTTTAGGAGAAGGAAGCCAGAAGTCCCAGAAGATAAGTGACTTGCTCAGGGTTACAAAGTATAAGAGTCACAGGTCTGAGACCATTGCTCATGGCTAGTGGAGGGATCAGCTTTCTCCAGCCCATGCAGACCCAGGGCTCTGAGCCCTGCTAGCCTGACAGACCCCAAGGGGGTCCCGGACCCACAGCAGCCACAGCCCCTGCTCTCATGGCCTCACTGGAGAGTTAACCAACCTGATTAGCCAGTTCATTCATTGGACAGACCTGAGACAGTTGAGTTGGCTTGGCCAGAGCACCAAGGCTTCCCTGAAGGAAGATGGTGGCTGGAGCTGGGCTTAGAAGAATGAGGAAGACTCAGTCAGGTCAGGAGGCAGGGGAGGAGGCAAGGGCACTCAGGCGAAACCACAGGGCCTGGGCTCCAAGGCCTGAGAGCCTGGAAAATCCTGTACTATGCATTTGGAAGGCAAGCGCAGTACCCAGGGAAAGCCAGGGGTTCAGGTGAGAGTGGGGAGCTGGGCTGGACCCCTCTTCCCCCCACCACTCAGGTCTCAAATGCCCAGGCCTGGGCAGCAGCAGGTAACAAGGACAGCCCGGGCCACCTGATCTTCCCGGTTCCTGGCCCCGAGTGAGGACTTCAGGCCAGCCTCTCCTGGAGATTTGCGTCCCTCGCTCCCAAGACCCCCCAGCCCAACCGAGGCTGAAAACAACGAGAAGCCCAGAGTTCTTCCTCCTTACTTGGGAGGCAGGGTGGGGTGGGAAGCAAAGACCACACAGATTCAAGTCCTGGCTCCAGCACCTCCTTAGCTGTAGGACCCTGGGCATCTCACTCAAAGCCTCTGTCATCATCTATAAAATGGGCTCGGTAATAATACCCTCGCTGCCTATTTCACAAGGTGCTGGGAGGCTTGCAGGACTAAGTATGTGAGAAAACGTCCACTGCTAAAAGCTATAAAGCATAAGGCATCATGATGAGAAATAGGACTCGGACGCCTCAAGCAGGGGAATGACTTGCCCAAGGTCACACAGCCCACGGGCAGCAGGGCTCGATTTGAACTGGGTCTCCTGATGGCTAGGCCAGGGCCCTCCCACTGCAAGACCCTAAATCCCAGGGGAGCCCTGCCCCCTTTGCATGGGTGGTGAGTGGGGGGCCCAGGCCACCATCCCCACATCCCAGCTCCTTCTGTCCAGAACCCGTTGCCACTCCAGACCAGGGGACCCAGCCTTGGAGTTTGAGATTGAAAGTCGAGCTCTGCCCC
Source organism: Pteropus medius (assembly GCF_902729225.1). Taxonomy (NCBI): domain Eukaryota; kingdom Metazoa; phylum Chordata; class Mammalia; order Chiroptera; family Pteropodidae; genus Pteropus; species Pteropus medius. The sequence continues at coordinate 17,893,649 of NW_024340696.1, read as the reverse complement.
TTTCAGCTGTGATCTTGTACAAGTTATTTCCGCTCCAGGACCCTTAGTTTCCTCATCTATAAAAGAGGGCTGATGATAACCTCTACTTGGGGCAGGGGGCTGGTGGGAAGATGACCTGACATTATGGCTGCAAAGTGCCCAGGACAGCGCCTGGCACACATTAGATGCTCAACAGATGAGGGTTCTCTCCTCTCCCTCTGCTGTGCCTGCCAGGCAGCTCCCAAGTTCAGCAGGAGAAAGTTTCCAGGCTCCCGGGAAACCTGCCCAGAACAGTAACTGGGAACATAAACTGGCTGGAGGACACTAGATCTTGGAAGAAGATCACGTTCCTGAATGGCTAGAGGCGGGCAGAAGTAGAGCAAGACCCTGGCTCAGAGGCGGTGAGCAGGAAACCTGCCTTCCCGGCCCCCTCGCTCAGGGACTCCTGGGGGCAGGAACAATGTTCAAGGAAGGCACATCTGCTCCTGCACTAGACCTGCATGGGGGAAGCAGAGAGAGGTGACAGGGCCAGAGTTCTGGTTATCAATGCTCCTGCCAACTCTCAGGGCACCCTGGGACATGTCAGGTCGCCTGTCAGAGCCTCGGTTTTCCTGTCTATAAAATAGGGGTGGTGATAATCCTCTTATCCTCCTGAATATAAATATATACAAAGCACATACTGGAGACGGGTAATGAGGTGGGGGCAGGGAAAGGCGAATTCAGGCCTCACTCGAGCCTTTATCAAATTCACCACACAGCAGCCCCTGCCCCATTCCACTACTCCACTGGTTCTCCAAGTATGGTCCCCATTCCAGCAGCAACAGCATCTCCTGGGAACATGTTAGAAATACACATTCCCAGGCTGCACCCCAGACCAACAGAATCAGAAACTCTGGAGGTACGATCCATGCTTTAACAACCCCTCCAAGAGACAAGCCTATGTCAGTTTGAGAAGCACTGTACCACTCCATGACCCACCTCCTACTCCAGAGAAACGTCCTCCCACAGACTCATCTCCCCACTTCCTGGCTCCCAGAAGGCTGCTGGGGGAGGAAGGAGTCACAATGGAGAGAGGTCATTAAATAGTAACGAGATCCCATAATTAGTTAATGACACCAGTGGCTCCAGGAGAGAGGGTCAAAAGTCAGTCAAAGAGAAAAAGCTCCCCTATATCTCTTTCTGTCTTTCACACACACGTGCATGCATGCATGTGCGCGCGCGCACACACACACCCCCCCGCCAAAGAGCCTGCCCCCTTCGTGCTTTGGTGGGTCTGCTAACTAGTACTGAGGGGCACAGTCTGTCCCTCCCACCAGGGGGGCTGGAGCTAAATGTGGGTGTACATTCTGGTGGGTATCAGGGAAGGCTTTTCCCTGAGAACATAGCCCTCAGGCCTTGAGTTTAAAAACCACCTCACTGGAAAGCCACTTCTAGGAATTTGCTCTGTGGAGAATTGAGCACAAAGTATATGTCTGGACAAAGTGGTCACTGTAGCAATGTGGATCCTAATGAATAATTCAAAACCACCTACATGTGCAATAGCAGGGGAACATTCCGCTGGGTCACAGTAGGTCCAGGTGGTGCCATGCGATGGAACAGGGAAACATGCTGTGGAAGAATACCGAGTAACGTGGGAAAATCCTCCCTTACAACGTCACCTGAACACGCGGCAGCACGGGAAGTGGTTCGTGTGGTGTGATCTCAGTCGTGTGTGTGTGCGTGTGTACCACACTGCTCACACCGCTTATCTCTGCACGGCAGTTTCCTCCTTCGCATCTGTTCTTTACCTTCCCAATTTTCCCACTAAAAAAACTATGTCTTCGATCATTAGAAAGTTATTTGTTTAAGTGCCCATTTGGTTCAGATGGAGATGAGGTTTTTTAAAATATTGACAGAAACATCTCTTTCCTACATCGGAATCAGTGGCTTGGGGCAACCCTGGCTACAAAGAAGACCTGGTCCCCTTAGGGAGTGTTCACGTTCCATGTGTTCTCGACAAGCATGATCAACAAAACAAGCATGACCAACGAGCGGAAGCTAAGGGAGGGTGGGTTTGCTTAAATTCTATACCATATTTTTAAAGAGATCTGTCCAGAGTGGAAAGGTAGTGAGCTCTCTAAGCCTTGAGGTATGTAAGCAAAGGCTGGATGTTGTCCAGACTGAGTAGACTCAATGAACTCTAGAGCCACTTAAAAGAGCATGATCCTGTTAATCTAGTCACAAGCACCCATCCTGGCCCTCAACTCTAATCCAGGAGCACTCGGATCTAGGCAGGGCTCACACAGTCTGATTAAGGACTAAGCCGACAAAGGCCTAAGGCCCTCCTGACCCCTGGAGCTCCAAGCGGCCCTGGAAATCTCCTTCGCTCCAGATCAGGGACCTGTCTTTGGAGAGGAGAACTCTGTCACTCCTCCAAAAGAGTAGCAGGAGCAGCCTTTGTTTATCATGATCATACTTATCCTCTGGCTTGTTTGGAGGGTGCATTCTGAGCTGAGCCCACCGCTCAGCATTTTACTTACAACCATTATCTCATTAAATTCTCAAGTAAGCCCATGAGAGAGGTACCAGTATCATTCTCCATTTCACAGATAAGGAAACCAAGGCTCTGAGAGGTTGAGAAACTTGCCCAAAGATAAGCAGATAGTGTGGAAGAGCTGGCCCATACCTAGGTCTTGGAAGAAGCCCAAGCTGTAAGCACAACCCCAGTGTTCCCCTACAGGCAGCTTGCTGCCCTCCCCCCCCCCCC
>NW_024340696.1:17878914-17890913 GCF_902729225.1 Pteropus medius | reverse complement strand
GGCCCAGCCAGAGGCCCGATTCAAGGGGAATGGGCGGGTGGAGGTGGGAGGGGAGGGATCGGCATTTCCTGAGCGCCTGGAACCTACCAGATGTCAACAGTAGTTGTTTTGCACACTTTATCTCATATTTTTAGGAGAAGGAAGCCAGAAGTCCCAGAAGATAAGTGACTTGCTCAGGGTTACAAAGTATAAGAGTCACAGGTCTGAGACCATTGCTCATGGCTAGTGGAGGGATCAGCTTTCTCCAGCCCATGCAGACCCAGGGCTCTGAGCCCTGCTAGCCTGACAGACCCCAAGGGGGTCCCGGACCCACAGCAGCCACAGCCCCTGCTCTCATGGCCTCACTGGAGAGTTAACCAACCTGATTAGCCAGTTCATTCATTGGACAGACCTGAGACAGTTGAGTTGGCTTGGCCAGAGCACCAAGGCTTCCCTGAAGGAAGATGGTGGCTGGAGCTGGGCTTAGAAGAATGAGGAAGACTCAGTCAGGTCAGGAGGCAGGGGAGGAGGCAAGGGCACTCAGGCGAAACCACAGGGCCTGGGCTCCAAGGCCTGAGAGCCTGGAAAATCCTGTACTATGCATTTGGAAGGCAAGCGCAGTACCCAGGGAAAGCCAGGGGTTCAGGTGAGAGTGGGGAGCTGGGCTGGACCCCTCTTCCCCCCACCACTCAGGTCTCAAATGCCCAGGCCTGGGCAGCAGCAGGTAACAAGGACAGCCCGGGCCACCTGATCTTCCCGGTTCCTGGCCCCGAGTGAGGACTTCAGGCCAGCCTCTCCTGGAGATTTGCGTCCCTCGCTCCCAAGACCCCCCAGCCCAACCGAGGCTGAAAACAACGAGAAGCCCAGAGTTCTTCCTCCTTACTTGGGAGGCAGGGTGGGGTGGGAAGCAAAGACCACACAGATTCAAGTCCTGGCTCCAGCACCTCCTTAGCTGTAGGACCCTGGGCATCTCACTCAAAGCCTCTGTCATCATCTATAAAATGGGCTCGGTAATAATACCCTCGCTGCCTATTTCACAAGGTGCTGGGAGGCTTGCAGGACTAAGTATGTGAGAAAACGTCCACTGCTAAAAGCTATAAAGCATAAGGCATCATGATGAGAAATAGGACTCGGACGCCTCAAGCAGGGGAATGACTTGCCCAAGGTCACACAGCCCACGGGCAGCAGGGCTCGATTTGAACTGGGTCTCCTGATGGCTAGGCCAGGGCCCTCCCACTGCAAGACCCTAAATCCCAGGGGAGCCCTGCCCCCTTTGCATGGGTGGTGAGTGGGGGGCCCAGGCCACCATCCCCACATCCCAGCTCCTTCTGTCCAGAACCCGTTGCCACTCCAGACCAGGGGACCCAGCCTTGGAGTTTGAGATTGAAAGTCGAGCTCTGCCCCTTTCAGCTGTGATCTTGTACAAGTTATTTCCGCTCCAGGACCCTTAGTTTCCTCATCTATAAAAGAGGGCTGATGATAACCTCTACTTGGGGCAGGGGGCTGGTGGGAAGATGACCTGACATTATGGCTGCAAAGTGCCCAGGACAGCGCCTGGCACACATTAGATGCTCAACAGATGAGGGTTCTCTCCTCTCCCTCTGCTGTGCCTGCCAGGCAGCTCCCAAGTTCAGCAGGAGAAAGTTTCCAGGCTCCCGGGAAACCTGCCCAGAACAGTAACTGGGAACATAAACTGGCTGGAGGACACTAGATCTTGGAAGAAGATCACGTTCCTGAATGGCTAGAGGCGGGCAGAAGTAGAGCAAGACCCTGGCTCAGAGGCGGTGAGCAGGAAACCTGCCTTCCCGGCCCCCTCGCTCAGGGACTCCTGGGGGCAGGAACAATGTTCAAGGAAGGCACATCTGCTCCTGCACTAGACCTGCATGGGGGAAGCAGAGAGAGGTGACAGGGCCAGAGTTCTGGTTATCAATGCTCCTGCCAACTCTCAGGGCACCCTGGGACATGTCAGGTCGCCTGTCAGAGCCTCGGTTTTCCTGTCTATAAAATAGGGGTGGTGATAATCCTCTTATCCTCCTGAATATAAATATATACAAAGCACATACTGGAGACGGGTAATGAGGTGGGGGCAGGGAAAGGCGAATTCAGGCCTCACTCGAGCCTTTATCAAATTCACCACACAGCAGCCCCTGCCCCATTCCACTACTCCACTGGTTCTCCAAGTATGGTCCCCATTCCAGCAGCAACAGCATCTCCTGGGAACATGTTAGAAATACACATTCCCAGGCTGCACCCCAGACCAACAGAATCAGAAACTCTGGAGGTACGATCCATGCTTTAACAACCCCTCCAAGAGACAAGCCTATGTCAGTTTGAGAAGCACTGTACCACTCCATGACCCACCTCCTACTCCAGAGAAACGTCCTCCCACAGACTCATCTCCCCACTTCCTGGCTCCCAGAAGGCTGCTGGGGGAGGAAGGAGTCACAATGGAGAGAGGTCATTAAATAGTAACGAGATCCCATAATTAGTTAATGACACCAGTGGCTCCAGGAGAGAGGGTCAAAAGTCAGTCAAAGAGAAAAAGCTCCCCTATATCTCTTTCTGTCTTTCACACACACGTGCATGCATGCATGTGCGCGCGCGCACACACACACCCCCCCGCCAAAGAGCCTGCCCCCTTCGTGCTTTGGTGGGTCTGCTAACTAGTACTGAGGGGCACAGTCTGTCCCTCCCACCAGGGGGGCTGGAGCTAAATGTGGGTGTACATTCTGGTGGGTATCAGGGAAGGCTTTTCCCTGAGAACATAGCCCTCAGGCCTTGAGTTTAAAAACCACCTCACTGGAAAGCCACTTCTAGGAATTTGCTCTGTGGAGAATTGAGCACAAAGTATATGTCTGGACAAAGTGGTCACTGTAGCAATGTGGATCCTAATGAATAATTCAAAACCACCTACATGTGCAATAGCAGGGGAACATTCCGCTGGGTCACAGTAGGTCCAGGTGGTGCCATGCGATGGAACAGGGAAACATGCTGTGGAAGAATACCGAGTAACGTGGGAAAATCCTCCCTTACAACGTCACCTGAACACGCGGCAGCACGGGAAGTGGTTCGTGTGGTGTGATCTCAGTCGTGTGTGTGTGCGTGTGTACCACACTGCTCACACCGCTTATCTCTGCACGGCAGTTTCCTCCTTCGCATCTGTTCTTTACCTTCCCAATTTTCCCACTAAAAAAACTATGTCTTCGATCATTAGAAAGTTATTTGTTTAAGTGCCCATTTGGTTCAGATGGAGATGAGGTTTTTTAAAATATTGACAGAAACATCTCTTTCCTACATCGGAATCAGTGGCTTGGGGCAACCCTGGCTACAAAGAAGACCTGGTCCCCTTAGGGAGTGTTCACGTTCCATGTGTTCTCGACAAGCATGATCAACAAAACAAGCATGACCAACGAGCGGAAGCTAAGGGAGGGTGGGTTTGCTTAAATTCTATACCATATTTTTAAAGAGATCTGTCCAGAGTGGAAAGGTAGTGAGCTCTCTAAGCCTTGAGGTATGTAAGCAAAGGCTGGATGTTGTCCAGACTGAGTAGACTCAATGAACTCTAGAGCCACTTAAAAGAGCATGATCCTGTTAATCTAGTCACAAGCACCCATCCTGGCCCTCAACTCTAATCCAGGAGCACTCGGATCTAGGCAGGGCTCACACAGTCTGATTAAGGACTAAGCCGACAAAGGCCTAAGGCCCTCCTGACCCCTGGAGCTCCAAGCGGCCCTGGAAATCTCCTTCGCTCCAGATCAGGGACCTGTCTTTGGAGAGGAGAACTCTGTCACTCCTCCAAAAGAGTAGCAGGAGCAGCCTTTGTTTATCATGATCATACTTATCCTCTGGCTTGTTTGGAGGGTGCATTCTGAGCTGAGCCCACCGCTCAGCATTTTACTTACAACCATTATCTCATTAAATTCTCAAGTAAGCCCATGAGAGAGGTACCAGTATCATTCTCCATTTCACAGATAAGGAAACCAAGGCTCTGAGAGGTTGAGAAACTTGCCCAAAGATAAGCAGATAGTGTGGAAGAGCTGGCCCATACCTAGGTCTTGGAAGAAGCCCAAGCTGTAAGCACAACAACTCAGGTGGTTCTCTGGCTACAGGCAAAGCTTAAGAAATACCCCCCCCCACTCCAGGGGGGGATTTCTGATATGCACAAAGTTTGAGAAGCATGACACCATGCTATACAGTCTGCTAGCAAAAAAGGAACCCGCTGGACCCTGCCAGGACAGGGTTTGTGGCAGAGAGAAAGAAAATCAGAGAGGCTTTTAGAGAACCTCTAAATGTCCAGTGCCAGAGTAGATAACACATCCTGTCTGTCCCAGTTACACCTCTACTGCAGAGAGGTCAGAGGTTCAGAGAGGTCATTGCCTAGGTGACCAACAGTGACCTAAAGCCTAACCGTTTACTCATCATGGAACCTCTTACAAATCACTCCTCCCCACTCCTGTTGAGTTTCTATTTCCTCTGTAGAGGAAGATGTTTCATCCAGTCCCATTGCAACAACATTCTAATATTCTATCTCTTAAGACAGTGGAATTACTGATTGTTATCATTATCGGCAACGACAAATGAACAATTATTGAGTGCTTACCGCATTTGAGATAGCATTCGAAGTGCCTTACATTTATGAGAGGAACATATATTTCCCTCTCCACTTGTTTCCATGACGAGGGACCTCTACGGAAGGAACACCTCTGGCCTTGCTCGCTCCTCCCCTTCACGCTCACTTCGTTGCCTGGACCAACAGTGGCTTATCTGATTGGTTCGTCTGGAAGACAGGGCATGCTCAGCAGGGCCCAGCCTCAGGCAGAGCCAAGCTACCTGCAGGAAGTGTTCTCTCTGGACTGTGTTCTGCAGGGTGGCAGGCCCCTTTCCAACACCACCTGTGACCGGACAGATAACTCTGCTAGTGCCAGGGCAGATGGTTAGTAACTCTGGACTCCAGATCTAAAGCTACGTTCTCCAGCCGGCCTTCTCAGTAATGACGCCAATGTCTGGAGCTCCATCTTTGTCAACTGTTTTCTTTTCAGTTGGTTCTAAATGTAAAAGTAGAAAAAGGGTTCCTGCTAATCCTCAACATGTGTTAAGCTCCTTCAACTCTCACAGCTTCCCCCCAGCCCCTGAATTAGATATTCCTTTCCCTATTTTCAACATGAGGAGATTAAACCCACTGGTGTCACGGACTGTTGAAAAGCTTGTTGAAAAGCTTTCTAAACACCATGCAGCACCGAGGGTGTGTCCACCACAATGGAAGCTGGGCGACACCCCCATTTATAACAGACTGTGGTCTCCCAGGCTCTGAGGCTAGTGGCCATAGCCACTCCCTCCATAGACATACCCTCGGTCTTTTGAGGCTAGACAAATTGATAATTCACTTCAAACCAACACCCCACCCCCCTTTGAAAAAAACATGCTTTATTAACAACAACAAAAAGCTCAATGTGATCCCAAGTTCATCTAACACATTTGTGTTTAAATATGTATAGTAAGTTTTTCGATAGCTTTATTGTATAAATATGTTCTTTCTTAAGCATAAAATATAGGCTCACTACAGAAGATTCAGAAATTAGAGGAAAGTAAAAGAAAAATAAAGGTCTGCAATCTGATCTACATAATCCCGCTAGGATGTGGATATGTAAGCACATTCATCTACTTTCTGGTCTTGTGAAGTACAGTAAAGGAAAGAGCTCTGCCATTCTGTGTCTGAAGTGTCTCCGTGGCAGCACTGGGACCTGCCCACCTACACTGGCTGCTCAGGGCAGGAGCCTAGGCCAGGCACCAGGAAGTCCTTTTACTGAACAAAACTCTGCAACTGCTCCCTGTGACATCGCATGTGCCTTGCTTACAAATGCCAAATGTACCAAATGCAGGATAATAGTTATATTTTTGCAGCCCAACAAGGTTGTAACTTGCCTGAGGTCACATGGCAAGTAAAGGATGAGCTGGAATCAGAACCCAGGTCTCCTGATCCTCAGACTCAAGCTATTCACCAAGCTCCCCTGCCCTCAGAGATTTAAATCCTGCTTCCTATTAATAATCGCAACACCACCAAAAACAGCTTGTACATGTACAGCACTTCTCTGTGCCAGGCACACTCACAAAGGCTTCACATACATTCATTCATATCATTCTCAAACAATTCTACGAGGTAAGAACTATTATCTCCATTTCAGATGCTGAAACTGATGCACAGAGAGGTTAAGACACTTGCCTAAGGTCACACCCAGCAGGTAAATAGCAGAAGTGGGAATTATTCTCAGGCAGTTTGGTTCCAGAGTCCACGACATTGCCTGTGGTTCTTTCCTCACTCTCCAGGGCCAAGCCCAGCTGGACCCTAGGCAGGTTTCCAGGGCACTTGCTGCCTGAAGAGTAAGAAAACCAGCCTAGAGTACAACCTCCCTGGAAAAAGTCACAGCAGAGCCAGGATTTGAAGCCAGGCTTCCTAACGCCCAGCCTCCAGCACTGTCTACTTTTCTGCATCAGCTCTATGAGCCTAGGCCCAGAATTCTCAACAACTGCCACCCTGGATCACTCCTCAACAGATCAGGGAGTCAAGGGTGGGGCCCAAAGAAGGGGCAGAAGCCCCACTGCAGGGAAAGAAGCTGGAGGAAAGAGTGGAGGTGCTTCCCAGAGCTTCCTAGCTGGTGGTCTGGAGAGATAATGTCAGGGCCGGGCCTCCTGGGTAGCCCCTGCCCATTCCCCGAGCCCTGAGCCCGGGCCCTCACAGGGCAGTAGCACTTTCTGCAAATAACTGCTGACTTGAAGGTGCCTTTTCTGGCTGAGTCAGGGTTCACTAAGGGCCAGAGTGGCCCCTCACCAGGCTGGGGCTTGAGAAAGTCCAGCTGTTTCTCTCTCAGGACGGGGAAGGCAGGGCTCACCAGGAAAGCCGAAGCCTCGAGTGAAGCAATCCCAGGCTGGCAGACAATTTCCACCCGCCTGGACCCAGCTTCCAGGAGCCAGGAGGGCAGGACTGAAGGCAAGACAGGGGTATCGGACTCTGCTTCCTGGCTCCACCTTTGTCACAGAGGATCTGGCACCAAGCTGGGTCCTGCGGGGCCACCCCGAAGAGAATCACTTACATATTCATTTAACCATCGTTTCCTGAGTGTCTGCTGTATGCCAGCCTTGAGCCAGGAGTCAAAGACACAGAAATGCACAGGGGAGTCCCTGCCTGGGAAGGTTCACGGAGACACTCCATGTGACACAAAACAGCAGCAAAGAGGGAAGTACTTGGTACAGACAAACATGGAGAGAGAGGAAGGAGGGAACGGAGGGGGTATGGAGAAAGTCTGCCACTGGCATTCAGACCTACCTCCCCCTCAGGAAGCTTAGAGTCACGGTGGGGAAATCCAGCTACCCCCACAAAGAGCCAGGGGTCACCACGGCCGGAAATGATTAGCATCTTGTGGCACGTACACACCTACGTTGGAGAGGCACAGAGGGCCCATGAAGAAGGCAGGTACTCTGGAGAATGTTCTGGAGGCCTGAAAAGCAGCCTGGTACAAGCTTTGAAGGACAGGCCAGAGGCAGCAAAGAACAACAGCTCACATTTATGGAGCAGTCACTGTGAGCTGGGGAGACAGTTGCTAAGCCTCACATGGACTTTTTGTTTTATCTCGCGCCCCACAGAGAGGTAGTTATAATTATCATCCCAATTTTCAGATTCAGAAACTGAGGCTCAGAAAAGGTCACATAGCTAGGAATGGGCAGGGCCAAGGTTCTGGCTCCAAGTCCAACTCTTCACCACCATGCTACACCATGTCCCTATCTGCAGACCGGCAGAAGGGAGGGGAGGGTACTTCCGGTGGGAGGTAAGCAAAGGTGAGCAGGTGGGACCAAGTGCTGCATGTTTGAGAGGAATCGTCCACTTCCACTCTGCATGGAGAGCCTGTGTTGTATATGTGTGTGTGTGTGCACACATACACCCATACACACACGGGTGTGCACTCACATGTGCCCTACTTTACAAATGACAGATCCTGGGTTACAGAACCCCTGCGAGCCAAGTGAAAAGGAGTCAGCAGAGCACGGAAGCGAAGACCAGAGAGGAAAAGGAACTTACGGAAGGTCCCACGGCCTGTAAACAGAAGAGCTGGAACTAACTTCAAGAAACTAGAATGCTGGCCTCTTCCCTCCCCTCAGCAGTTTCTCCATGTCTGCGCAGAGTGAATCAGCTGCTGACAGGAAAACCACGGTGTAGGGGAAGCCCCGAGAGTGAGTCAGGAACCAGCCCCCCGAGAGTGAGTCAGGAGCCAGCGGGCCCTCAGACACCAACCGGGCCCGTGGCTGGCCTCCCCCTCACAGCAGCCACGTGAAGGGAAGAGGGAAGCAAGGCAGAGCACACCACTTATGTTTACCTTTGGGCTTCCCTCCTGGCTCCTCAGATCCAGGCTCAGAGGAGGGGAAGCAGGTAGGCAGGGCAGTTCCTGCTGAGATTAAACCAGCTCCCCACCCATGGCCCCACTCCGTTCCACAGAGGGGCCCAGGCTCTTCCCTCTCTCCTGCCTCTCCCAGAGCCAATTCCTGATGGTTGGATGCTCTTGACTAAATCATAACCTTCCTGTGGGGTGAAGGAAGTGGGTATAACAGTTTGGAGCAAGGGGTTAAGGCCGAGCCAAAATCAGGAGGTGCCAGCTGGCCCGAGACACTCCAAACCCAAAGGAATGCTCAGGCCTTGGGTCAGCGGAGCCCTGTGCCAGAAGGGGGCTGTCTGGTCCTCAGGGGGAACAGGAATTGGGTCTCAGGGTCAAGAGAGTGGAGTAGGTAGGGGTAAATGGGGAGGAGAAGCTTCCAAGCAGTGGCTTTAAAGTCTGAGGCCTCAAGAGAGAGGGGACTGCCCCACGTGGCAGAAACTTCAGAGGAGCCCCTGGGGAACCAAAATCCAACCCTGCGCATGGGAAATTTGTGCCCCCACTGGCTAACCTCTCACCCCAGCTCTCCCTAAGCTGGGGTTAGGAGGGAGTGAGCCGAAGGCGCTTCTTCCCACCCACCCTGCTCCCAAACTCACCACGGACTGGCTCAAGCTCTGCCACATGTTTCCCCATCATGGGCAAACACAGGGCTTCCTTGGGCGGCTCCCTCTCTATCACCCTGTAGCACTCATCACCCTCCCCAGTGCTCCGCACCCACCCAATCCACCACCTTCCTGAGCCCCTGCTACGCACTATGGTCTAGGCTGGGTGGGGGACAGAAAGAAACACAGGCCATACACTGGGACGCTCTCCATTCCCACACTGCCCTGGGTCCCCTCTCACCTTTCCGATAGTGCCTTTTCTTTACCCCAGCTGCAGATACCCCCAGATGCCCCCAGACGCCCCCAGGCCCTTCTTCCCTGTTGCCTCTGCAATCAGTTCATTATCCATCCCTTGGCTACTGGGTCACCCACTCCAGCACATCTAGCAGACTGTCTGCCTTTCCTAAAGTGTCACTCTGACTGTGTCACTTCCCTGCTCAGAAACCTTCAGTGGCTCTCACTTTCTACAAATCAAATCCAAACATCTCACCTTGGCATTCAAGGCTCTCCACAAGTTAATCCAATCTACCATTCCCCCTTCACACTCCTGCATGGTTCCAACCCATCAGTTTCTTAAAAATTCCTTGAACACTCTAAGCTCCTTGGCTTTGCCTAGACATTTTCCTCTGCCCAAAACATTGTCTTCTGTTGTGTCTGCTGAAACCCTTCCAATCCTTAAAGTCCACCCAAAATTCCACCTCCTCCATGAAGCTTTCCTGAAGACCCCTCTAATCTTTTCTTCTTTTATCTCCTATCAGAGTCACTGGTAGCTTTGTCTTAGTTTCTTCCCAGACATTAAGCAACTAAGGATGGGATCAATGTGTCATCATTTGTCATTCCTCATGTGGGGTGGAGGGTGGTGGGGAGGACTTTCCAGTAGATGCTTATTAAGCACTGTTTGAAATGAAAATTTTCTCCCCTGACAGACACCACCTACTGACCCTCTCCCTCCCCACAATACCAAACTTTAATCTTATGCCATTCGAATACTTGGACAGGGGAGTCTGTGGCCCCAAGTTGATCTAACCCCAACTACAACTTGGGAGCCCAGATGCCCCAATCTCGCCAACTCCAGGAATCTCCCTCGCCCTCTGCCCTGCTGTTTCCAGTGTCTCACTTCTTCTAAGTACACCCCACCTTTACAGACAAACACACATACTCTCCTCCACATAGTGCAGCCTTCAATCAGTCTGTCCCACAACACTTTCCAACTGGTTCCAAAGTGTAGGGCCCATCTTCCCAGGAGATGCAGGGAGCCAGCATGCAGCAATCCCAGTCTCCTTCAGTGCCCAACCTGATCAAACAGACGACAGGTGCCCACACTGCTCCTCACCTCCAGCCCAAGCCAAGCGTGCAATTTGAGAGCTGGATTCCAGCCACCAGAGCAGTACAGACCCATGAAATCTCATCTGGCCCTGAGCCCTGGGTGTGAGTTATCCTCTCCAGCAGGGGTCTGGTGAGTGAGGATGGGGAGCCCTCATTTTCAGCAACTCAAAACAAAGGCAGAGGCCAGGTCCTGTGTATCTCTGTATTCCCTTGAGCCATCTAATATACAGTAGGTGCTCAGTAAACATTTTTGCATTTATTTAATTGGACGCCCACCAACCTCAAGCAATATTATGGAAAACTCAGCCACTCTGGTCCAGATGACACTCTGAACCAATCCCAAAATGGACAAAGTGATGTTAGTGGAAGTCGGCAATTTCTGGCTCTCATAAGGTCAGAAGGGGATGTAGCCAGCCTCTGACCTTCGAAAAACAGGCTCATTCCCAGGCAGGAAGCCAGCCCACCATCTGCCCATCACATCAGAGCAGCTGTCATGTAGTGAGGCCTCACTGGGTTCCTGGAGCCTTGCTAAGCACTGTATACACATTATTCCATCAATTCCTTACTACTGCCATTAGGTATTGTCATTATCCCCATTTTACAGATGAGGAAACTGAAGCTTGGAGAGGGAGTAGAATCCGAATCAGTTTGGTTCCAAAGCCCAAGCCCTTGACCACTGAACTAGGCTGCCCAGAAACCACAGTCCTGGCACAGAGCACCTGCCGCCACCAAGGACAGAAGCCTCCAGACCCAGGAAGTAATCCTGGGCACGCAGCAAGAGCCCCAGGCCCTGGGCTTGACTCTGGACCCAAAGTTAGGCGGGGTTTTCCCTTCTCTCCCCCACTCACCCGGATGCAAACTCGTCCCCTGCTTTCCGCCCCAGGCCTCCCAGGCTAACTCACCTGGAAAAGCCCTTGAGGCAGGACAAAAGCCCCGTTGAGTTTCCCACCCAAAGTTATAGTGCGTCTCAGAGTTGCCGGGAAGGGGAGACTGAAACCTCTCTGACCTGGGCTCCACTCCCCCTGGGTTTGTGGGTTCAAGCCCCATCCAAGTAACCAGTGTGACCTCTAAGGCAATTCGCTTCACACTCACAGGAACTTCCTTTTGCTCAGTGCCACTCTGCAGGCAGAGAAACTGCTGTCTGGGCAGCGCGATCTTAATACCTGTGGCTGAACTGCAGTCGGCTCTCACCTACCAGACCTCATCTTCCTGGGTTTTAGTGAGAAAGAGCAACGCGACTATGGAGTTCACCTGGTTCAGCCTCCTCCTTTTACTGGAACCGGAGAGGTCCAGAGCCGGTGGGGGGCCGGGCCGAGAGTCACACAGCTGGTGCATGGCGGAGCCGGGGAACTTTTGCTCCTTCTCATCCACCAGCTGCCTTCGTGGCCCGACCTGTCACTTGTTGCAAGAAAGCTGCCCAAGCATTCTCTGGAAACGGGGGCGAAAACTAGCTTTGCTACTGGTTGTCCAGCTGGCCTCCCCCTGACCCTTTCTCACCTGCTGGCTCTGCTTTTTGCTCTGCGCTGCAAGCTTGGAGTCTCCCGCTCGCGCCTCAGTCAGCTTTCGACTGCGCAGCGCTGGGCTCAGTCACTCCACGGTCCCCCTCCCGACGGTCCTCCGGGAAGGCAACGGCCTCGGCTAAGCCCCGCCCCAGCCTGAGGACACGCCCTAG